>NC_092092.1:78358903-78458658 GCF_045679555.1 Salvelinus alpinus
ACAACACACACACACACACACACACACACACACACACACACACACACACACACACACACACACACACACACACACAATCACACAAACACACACACACACACACACACACACACACACACACATACACACATAATTCTACTTTAGGTGAAATGAGTTTTAATGTCACGTGTACAAGTACAGTGAAATGTCTTGCTAGCTCTAAACCCAACAATGCAGTAATCACTGTAGCACTAAAAATAACAAGGTAGAACAAAAAACACATGAGAAATAGGAAGAACATGAGAATCTATACACAGGATCTGTTCAGTACCAAATTTACAATGTGCTGGGATACTGGAGTGATAGATTATTTAACTAGGCAAGTCAGTTAACCTTTTGTCAATAGGGGGAGCTGTTAGCATTATTTTTTTTTTTACATTTCCAAATTAAACTGCCTCGTACTCAATTCTTGATCGTACAATATGCATATTATTGTTATTATTGGATAGAAAACAGTCTATAGTTTCTATAGGAGTTGAAATTTTGTCTCTGAGTGGTACAGAACAATTTCTACAGCACTTTTCATGACAGGGTTCAGATTTCAGAAATTTTTACCTCTGATCTGGGGTCTGTTTATAAGGCCACAGTGAATGCTATGAAGAAACCGACACTGCCTACGTCTTCCTCTGGGTGTCTGTACGTCATCACGTTTTCAATGAAATCGATGGGACGTTCACAGCCATTATAAATGACCAAAATGTACAGAGACCGCCCTTTCTCAACGTGCGCCTCAAGCGTGAAGGCCATCGGACCTGTCTCGTTCCAAGTCGTTTTCTAACCAGCAATATTTCTCCGGTCATGTTTTCAGTCGTTATAGTTGTTAAAAACATCATAATGTAGTGAATTTTAACCGTTTTATATCAATTTATATCCGTTTAGTGCGATTTTGAGGAATTTCTTTGTCGTGCACTCTGAAAGTTTGGACACGCTTTAGGGTGTCGGTCGTTGGTGATGGACATTTCGAAGGACAGAGGACATCTATCGACCAAAAGACGTTTATAACATAGAAAGGATACATTGCCCAAGAATATGATGGAAGATCAGCTCAAAGTAAGCAATATTTAATATGATAAACCGTGTTTCTGTCGAAATATTTTAAACGCATATATCGCCATTTTGTTTGGTATAGCTTCACTTGGCCAACCCTGTATTGAAAAGTAAGGATAATTTTAAAAATGTAAATCAGCGGTTGCATTAAGAACTAATTTGTCTTTCGATTCCTGTCAACCCTGTATTTTTTAGTCAAGTATATGATTAGCTTTTAATTAAACTAGATCACTCTGATAGATGACGTCAGACATATTGAGGCTTGATTTCCTAGTATTTTCATTGTGTAACCACGGTTTTGTATGGCTAAATATGCACCTTTTCGAACAAACTGTATATGTATGTTGTAAAATGATGTTACAGGAGTGTCATCGGAAGAATTCTGAGAAGGTTAGTGAAAAAATTAATATCTTTTGGCGGTGATTACGTTATAGCGCTCTTTGGCTGGAATCGATGCTCTGGTAACGTTTGCACATGTAGTATGCTAACTTATCGATTTATTGTGTTTTCGCTGAAAAACGCTTAGAAAATCTGAAATATGGTCTGAAATCACAAGAACTGGGTCTTTCCATTGCTATGCTTTGTCTATTTTTATGAAATGTTTTATGATGAGTAAATTGGTCATACACGTTGCTCTATCTAGTAATTCTAGTGGATTTGTGATGGTCGGTGCAATTGTAAACTGTGATTTCTACCTGAAATATGCACTTTTTTCTAACAAAAACTATCCTATACCATGAATATGTTATCAGACTGTCATCTGATGGTTTTTTTTATAGGTTATTGGCTATCAATATCTTAGTTGAGCCGAATTGGTGATAGCACCTGAAGGAGTAAGAAACTGATGGAGTTAGAATAGTGGTGTATTTTGCTAACGTGTTTAGCTAATAGATTTACATATTTTGTCTTCCCTGTAAAACATTTTAAAAATCTGAAATGGTGGCTTTATTCACAAGATCTGTATCTTTCATCTGGTGTCTTGGACTTGTGATTTAATGATATTTAGATGCTACTATCTACTTCTGAAGCTATGCTATCTATGCTAATCAGTGTGTGGGGGGTGGGGGGTGCTCCCGGATCCGGGTTTCTGAGGCAGTAAAAGTTAAGAAACAAATTCTTATTATACAATGACGGCCAAGGAACAGTGGGTTAACTGCCTTGTTCAGGGGCAGAACAACAGATTTTGTACCTTGTCAGCTTGGGGATTCGATCTTGCAACCTTTCGGTTACTAGTCCAACGCTCTAGCCACTAGACTACCTGCCGCACCAACATATACCGGGGTATTTGGAAAAAGCCATGGGAATGTTTTTCAATACAGTTTTTATTTTTTTTTGACATTTGAATATTTGTAGCTTCTTTTTAAGTATATACCTGCAGTCAACTTGTGCAATTTGTTAGGCGATAAAGAACTTCACCTGCCACATTATTATGATGTTTTCGGTAGTCCCCAGTCATGTTTATTTTATTAGATTATTTATTTAACCTTTATTTAACTAGGCAAGTCAGTTAAGAACAAATTCTTATTTACAATGACGGCCTAGGAACAGTGCGTTTAACTTCCTTGTTCAGGGGCAGAACAACAGATAGAAACCTTTCGGTTACTGTCCCAACGCCCTAACCACTAGGTTTGTTTACAAGCACACAATGAGGAACGACCCGACACCTTCAGTCAGTCGCTGTTGTGCAACATGCTTCAGTTGATCTAATCACAGTATGGAATTCACACCTAAATGTTTGCCATCTAGATATCATATAACTAGTAAATTAACTGTCTAAAACGTGCTAAATGCTCTGCAGTTTTGCATTTTGTTTTGCTAATTTAGTAGCTAGCAAAGTGCTTAGCTTCTTACAAAATCAAGCTTTTGCTTGGTGAGAGCAGAGAATCCCGACCTGGTTCAGGAGCTTTGCTGGCTAATATTTGTTTTGTGCAGCAAACTGGGAGTAGCATTTTGTTTTGTGCAGCTAACGGGGAGTAGCATTTTGTTTTGTTCGTGCAGCAAACTGGGAGTAGCATTTTGTTTTGTGCAGCTAACTGGGAGTAGCGTTTTGTTTTGTGTAGCAAACTGGGAGTAGCATTTTGTTTCGTGCAGCAAACTGGGAGTAGCATTTTGTTTCGTGCAGCAAACTGGGAGTAGCATTTTGTTTCGTGCGGCAAACTGGGAGTAGCATTTTGTTTTGTTCGTGCAGAAAACTGGGAGTAGCGTTTTGTTTTGTGCAGCAAACTGGGAGTAGCATTTTGTTTTGTTTGTGCAGCAAACTGGGAGTAACGTTTTGTTTTGTTCGTGCAACAAACTGTGAGTAGCGTTTTGTGCAGCAAACTGGGAGTAGTATTTTGTTTAGAACATTCAGCAAACTGGGAGTAGCATTTTGTTTTGTTCGTGCAGCAAACAGAGTAGCATTTTGTTTTGTTCGTGCAGCAAACTGAGAGTAGCATTTTGTTTTGTTTGTGCAACAAACTGGGAGTAGCGTTTTTTGCAGCAAACTGGAAGTAGCATTTCGTTTTGTGCAGCAAACTGGGAGTAGCATTTTGTTTTGTTCGTGCAGCAAACTGGGAGTAGCATTTTGTTTTGTTCGTGCAGCAAACTGGGAGTAGCGTTTTGTTTTGTTCGTGCAGCAAACTGGGAGTAGCGTTTTGTTTTGTTCGTGCAGCAAACTGGGAGTAGCGTTTTGTTTTGTTCGTGCAGCAAACTGGGAGTAGCGTTTTGTTTTGTTCGTGCAGCAAACTGGGAGTAGCGTTTTGTTTTGTTCGTGCAGCAAACTGGGAGTAGCGTTTTGTTTTGTTCGTGCAGCAAACTGGGAGTAGCATTTTGTTTTGTTCGTGCAGCAAACTGGGAGTAGCATTTTGTTTTGTTCGTGCAGCAAACTGGGAGTAGCATTTTGTTTTGTTCGTGCAGCAAACTGGGAGTAGCATTTTGTTTTGTTCGTGCAGCAAACTGGGAGTAGCATTTTGTTTTGTGCAGCAAACTGGGAGTAGCATTTTGTTTTGTTCGTGCAGCAAACTGGGAGTAGCATTTTGTTTTGTGCAGCAAACAGGGAGTAGCATTTTGTTTTGTGCAGCAAACTGGGAGTAACATTTTGTTTTGTGCAGCAAACTGGGAGTAGCGTTTTGTTTTGTGCAGCAAACTGGGAGTAGCGTTTTGTTTTGTGCAGCAAACTGGGAGTAGCATTTTGTTTTGTGCAGCAAACTGGGAGTAGCATTTTGTTTTGTGCAGCAAACTGGGAGTAGCGTTTTGTTTTGTGCAGCAAACTGGGAGTAGTGTTTTGTTTTGTGCAGCAAACTGGGAGTAGTGTTTTGTTTTGTGCAGCAAACTGGGAGTAGCATTTTGTTTTGTTCGTGCAGCAAACTGGGAGTAGCGTTTTGTGCAGCTAACTGGGAGTAGCGTTTTGTGCAGCTAACTGGGAGTAGCGTTTTGTGCAGCAAACTTGGAGTAGCATTTTGTTTAGAACATTCAGCAAACTGGGAGTAGCATTTTGTTTTGTTCGTGCAGCAAACTGAGAGTAGCATTTTGTTTTGTTTGTGCAACAAACTGGGAGTAGCGTTTTTTGCAGCAAACTGGAAGTAGCATTTCGTTTTGTGCAGCAAACTGGGAGTAGCATTTTGTTTTGTTCGTGCAGCAAACTGGGAGTAGCATTTTGTTTTGTTCGTGCAGCAAACTGGGAGTAGCGTTTTGTGCAGCAAACTTGGAGTAGCATTTTGTTTAGAACATTCAGCAAACTGGGAGTAGCATTTTGTTTAGAACATTCAGCAAACTGGGAGTAGCATTTTGTTTTGTTCGTGCAGCAAACTGAGAGTAGCATTTTGTTTTGTTTGTGCAAGAAACTGGGAGTAGCGTTTTTTGCAGCAAACTGGAAGTAGCATTTCGTTTTGTGCAGCAAACTGGGAGTAGCATTTTGTTTTGTGCAGCTAACTGGGAGTAGCGTTTTGTTTTGTGTAGCAAACTGGGAGTAGCGTTTTGTTTTGTGCAGCAAACTGGGAGTAGCATTTTGTTTTGTTCGTGCAGCAAACTGGGAGTAGCGTTTTGTTTTGTTCGTGCAGCAAACTGGGAGTAGCGTTTTGTGCAGCTAACTGGGAGTAGCGTTTTGTGCAGCAAACTTGGAGTAGCATTTTGTTTAGAACATTCAGCAAACTGGGAGTAGCATTTTGTTTTGTTCGTGCAGCAAACTGGGAGTAGCATTTTGTTTTGTTTGTGCAACAAACTGGGAGTAGCGTTTTTTGCAGCAAACTGGAAGTAGCATTTCGTTTTGTGCAGCAAACTGGGAGTAGCATTTTGTTTTGTTGGTGCAGCAAACTGGGAGTAGAATTTTGTTTTGTTCGTGCAGCAAACTGGGAGTAGCGTTTTGTTTTGTGCAGCTAACTGGGAGTAGCGTTTTGTTTTGTGTAGCAAACTGGGAGTAGCGTTTTGTTTTGTGCAGCAAACTGGGAGTAGCGTTTTGTTTTGTGCAGCAAACTGGGAGTCGCATTTTGTTTTGTGCAGCAAACTGGGAGTAGCATTTTGTTTTGTGCAGCAAACTGGGAGTAGCATTTTGTTTTGTGCAGCTAACTGGGAGTAGCGTTTTGTTCAGCAAACTGGGAGTAGCATTTTGTTTTGTTCGTGCAGCAAACTGAGAGTAGCATTTTGTTTTGTTTGTGCAACAAACTGGGAGTAGCGTTTTTTGCAGCAAACTGGAAGTAGCATTTCGTTTTGTGCAGCAAACTGGGAGTAGCATTTTGTTTTGTTCGTGCAGCAAACTGGGAGTAGCGTTTTGTTTTGTGCAGCTAACTGGGAGTAGCGTTTTGTTTTGTGTAGCAAACTGGGAGTAGCGTTTTGTTTTGTGCAGCAAACTGGGAGTAGCATTTTGTTTTGTTCGTGCAGCAAACTGGGAGTAGCGTTTTGTTTTGTTCGTGCAGCAAACTGGGAGTAGCGTTTTGTGCAGCTAACTGGGAGTAGCGTTTTGTGCAGCAAACTTGGAGTAGCATTTTGTTTAGAACATTCAGCAAACTGGGAGTAGCATTTTGTTTTGTTCGTGCAGCAAACTGGGAATAGCATTTTGTTTTGTTTGTGCAACAAACTGGGAGTAGCGTTTTTTGCAGCAAACTGGAAGTAGCATTTCGTTTTGTGCAGCAAACTGGGAGTAGCATTTTGTTTTGTTCGTGCAGCAAACTGGGAGTAGCGTTTTGTTTTGTGCAGCTAACTGGGAGTAGCGTTTTGTTTTGTGTAGCAAACTGGGAGTAGCGTTTTGTTTTGTGCAGCAAACTGGGAGTAGCGTTTTGTTTTGTGCAGCAAACTGGGAGTCGCATTTTGTTTTGTGCAGCAAACTGGGAGTAGCATTTTGTTTTGTGCAGCAAACTGGGAGTAGCATTTTGTTTTGTGCAGCAAACTGGGAGTAGCGTTTTGTTTTGTGCAGCAAACTGGGAGTAGCATTTTGTTTTGTGCAGCAAACTGGGAGTAGCATTTTGTTTTGTGCAGCAAACTGGGAGCAGCATTTTGTTTTGTGCAGCAAACTGGGAGTAGCGTTTTGTTTTGTGCAGCAAACTGGGAGTAGCATTTTGTTTTGTGCAGCAAACTGGGAGTAGCATTTCGTTTTGTGCAGCAAACTGGGAGTAGCGTTTTGTTTTGTGCAGCAAACTGGGAGTAGCGTTTTGTTTTGTGCAGCAAACTGGGAGTAGCGTTTTGTTTTGTGCAGCAAACTGGGAGTAGCGTTTTGTTTTGTGTAGCAAACTGGGAGTAGCATTTTGTTTTGTGCAGCAAACTGGGAGTAGCGTTTTGTTTTGTGCAGCAAACTGGGAGTAGCGTTTTGTGCAGCAAACTGGGAGTAGCATTTCGTTTTGTGCAGCTAACTGGGAGTAGCGTTTTGTTTTGTGCAGCAAACTGGGAGTCGCATTTTGTTTTGTGCAGCAAACTGGGAGTAGCATTTTGTTTTGTGCAGCAAACTGGGAGTAGCATTTTGTTTTGTGCAGCAAACTGGGAGTAGCGTTTTGTTTTGTGCAGCAAACTGGGAGTAGCATTTTGTTTTGTGCAGCAAACTGGGAGTAGCATTTTGTTTTGTGCAGCAAACTGGGAGCAGCATTTTGTTTTGTGCAGCAAACTGGGAGTAGCGTTTTGTTTTGTGCAGCAAACTGGGAGTAGCGTTTTGTTTTGTGCAGCAAACTGGGAGTAGCATTTTGTTTTGTGCAGCAAACTGGGAGTAGCATTTCGTTTTGTGCAGCAAACTGGGAGTAGCGTTTTGTTTTGTGCAGCAAACTGGGAGTAGCGTTTTGTTTTGTGCAGCAAACTGGGAGTAGCGTTTTGTTTTGTGCAGCAAACTGGGAGTAGCGTTTTGTTTTGTGTAGCAAACTGGGAGTAGCATTTTGTTTTGTGCAGCAAACTGGGAGTAGCGTTTTGTTTTGTGCAGCAAACTGGGAGTAGCGTTTTGTGCAGCAAACTGGGAGTAGCATTTCGTTTTGTGCAGCTAACTGAGAGTAGCGTTTTGTTTTGTGCAGCAAACTGGGAGTAGCATTTTGTTTTGTTCGTGCAGCAAACTGGGAGTAGCATTTTGTTTTGTTCGTGCAGCAAACTGGGAGTAGCGTTTTGTGCAGCTAACTGGGAGTAGCGTTTTGTTTTGTGCAGCAAACTTGGAGTAGTGTTTTGTTTTGTGCAGCAAACTTGGAGTAGCGTTTTGTTTTGTGCAGCAAACTGGGAGTAGCATTTTGTTTTGTGCAGCAAACTGGGAGTAGCATTTTGTTTTGTGCAGCAAACTGGGAGTAGCATTTTGTTTTGTGCAGCAAACTGGGAGTAGCATTTCGTTTTGTGCAGCAAACTGGGAGTAGCATTTTGTTTTGTGCAGCAAACTGGGAGTAGCATTTTGTTTTGTTCATGCAGCAAACTTGGAGTAGCGTTTTGTTTTGTTCATGCTGCAAACTGGGAGTAGCGTTTTGTTTTGTGCAGCAAACTGGGAGTAGCGTTTTGTTTTGTGCAGCAAACTGGGAGTCGCGTTTTGTTTTGTGCAGCAAACTGGGAGTCGCATTTTGTTTTGTGCAGCAAACTGGGAGTCGCGTTTTGTTTTGTTCATGCAGCTAACTGGGAGTAGTGTTTTGTTCATGCAGCAAACTGGGAGTCGCGTTTTGTTTTGTTCATGCAGCTAACTGGGAGTAGTGTTTTGTTCATGCAGCAAACTGGGAGTCGCGTTTTGTTTTGTGCAGCAAACTGGGAGTAGCATTTTGTTTTGTTCATGCAGCAAACTGGGAGTAGCGTTTTGTTTTGTGCAGCAAACTGGGAGTCGCGTTTTGTTTTGTGCAGCAAACTGGGAGTAGCATTTTGTTTTGTTCATGCAGCAAACTGGGAGTAGCGTTTTGTTTTGTGCAGCAAACTGGGTGTCGCGTTTTGTTTTGTGCAGCAAACTGGGAGTAGCATTTTGTTTTGTGCAGCAAACTGGGAGTAGCATTTTGTTTTGTTCATGCAGCAAACTGGGAGTAGCGTTTTGTTTTGTGCAGCAAACTGGGAGTATCATTTTGGAATTACTTGTATAGTTTTGGTCAGAAACTGTGCAAAATGTTTGCATGCGGTCAATAAGATTTAGTTAGCATTCTCCATGTGATTTTAGATGTACTTAGCATTGCTAACCTTTTGGATTACAGAGTATCAGTGGGGTTTGAAAACGGCACCCCTTGTGTTCACTTCCGGTTTTACCGATTATCCCGGTATGGCACAAGGTCTGTATGAAGGTATGACCATCTGGATACTGCTCAAGCCTAGATAGAGGTAGATATGTATAGAGGTAAGGTGACTAGGCATCAGGATATACTGTATGATAAAAAGAGTAGCAGCAAAGTGTAAATATTATTGGAATCTGTGTGGGTAGCTGGACAGGTAGGATGACTGACAATAGTGAAGGTGAACAGGTGGTCACGTGTCAGGTGACAGAGGAATGGATGAGACTGAGGCAGGAATTCCTTTAACCATAAAGTGGTATATTTACTGGGTAGTCTGTCTGTGCTGCATAACAAAGGAAACAGAACAAAATGTATCAAATTCAAAATCATAACAATCATTCTCATTATTAACAGAAGGAGGTCATTCAGAAATAAGGTTCCATAGGAATTCAATATGAAGCAGAATGGAGTCATTTAAGATCACAACCATTCATCATAATCATGAGCATGATAATGCAAATAAATCAATCATTTATTCAATCTATAATCAATTTGATATCAGAATTGATCAATTCAGCAAATAATTACGTTTCATATTTCATCCTTCCAGGTTAGTCTTCATATGTACATGTCATTTCATTACATTTTAACCATATATCAATGGCATAATTGGCCTGTGATGATCTGTAGGGCCGTGATCGTTGTCCGTTGACGTAACACAATAGTATTGAAGCGTGCAGCTCTGCGGTAATAACTAAACAATAACTGATGGCCCGCTCTCCCGATCGCAACAGATAGTTCAGAGGAAAGGTAACAGATTCGGTGGATTCATGGACGCACAGAATGTTTGGATTAGACGAAGTTGAGGAAGAGAAAACAGCGAGCTCGGGCGATGATGATTTCCTCCTTTTAATGAGTTGAGATCTGTCAGACATTTCCACCTGACCTAATTAAAGCGCCCCTGACCCAGCTGAGCAAGTGGCCATGAATTAAAGGACGATTCCACCAACTCCATGGGCCTTTCTACAAGTGTATATGATTTTGTGTGTGTGTGTAGAGTCAGTATAAATGTGTGTGCATGTTATGTGTGTGTGTGCGCAAATGAAGTGTGTGAGTGTGTGTTGGAGTGTCAGTGTGCGTGAGTACATAGAGTCCTGTGGATGTGCATATAGAGAGTGCAAAAATAAGAGTAAACTCATAGTCCGTGTAGTCATTTTGTTAGCTATTTATTTAGCTGTCTTATTGGCTTGGGAGTAGAAGCTGCTCAAGGAGCCTGTTGGTGTCAGACTTAATGGATCGTTATGGCTTGCCGTGCGGAAGCAGAGAGAACTGTCTTGGCTTAAGTGGTTGGAGTGTAATATGTCAAATGAGTTTCTCATTTAGAATGACACATTTATCAAATGGGCAAGACTAAAAAATACATGTTATCCATATGCACTGGAATAGAAAATGGAGACCACTTTCCCACAAGCTACACCTATAATTTCACTGCACCACAGGTGATATTCAGCCCAAACTCTGTATCCCATGGGCTTTCCAACCCTGTTCCTGCAGCTACCCAGTGCTTTAATTTGGGAAACCAATTGAAATCTGTTTGGGAACATCGATAGCACTCTTTTTTCACAACGAAACATATTTCATTAAACTGTTTGACAGCCCTTCGCTCTGCGCGGTGGAGAAAAGAATGAAGGAGAGGAGATGGAAACTCACGGTGATGAGATATTCTGTAGCTAAAGATATTGTCAGCCTATTAATTAGTATTTTTTTTAAATGCCCTATTACTAGACTATTCCAAATCAAATACAAATTCACTTTAATTGTAGGCTAAACCTGAATTCGTTTAATTTAGGCTAGACCAATTATGTACCAAAGATATCTTAAATCAGTATTTTTTTATATATTTTCTGCAGTTTGTAATATTCAGTGTGCTATGTATTGTATAATGGCACAATCATTATTTTAATTCTGTTTTTTGGGGGGGGCTTGGGCTCATATATAGGCCTATGAATATGCATAAGCTCTAATATGCATTTGGATGTTTTTAATTAATCATCACCTTAGAAAGCACTGTCCATTTCGTTGTTAGGCTTTGAAACAACATCCACAACGACCATGTTTTCCCACTTAGTTTCAACCTGTTGTTGAACTTCTTTCTTCACATGTATCAATCACAGTGAGGTGAGTTTTAAAAAGCATGATACTGTTTTGATGATGTTTGATGTAATTTTCAATTTTATTTGCATTGGTGTCAGAGTGATTAGAGGGACAATAGAGCCCTGAGTACCAGGCCATTAGGACCTGATGGAGGGACAATAGAGCCCTGAGTACCAGACCATTAGGACCTGATGGAGTGACAATAGAGCCCTGAGTACCAGGCCATTAGCGACCTGATGGAGGGACAATAGAGCCCTGAGTACCAGGCCATTAGCGACCTGATGGAGGGACAATAGAGCCCTGAGTACCAGGCCATTAGGACCTGATGGAGGGACAATAGAGCCCTGAGTACCAGGCCATTAGCGACCTGATAATCGTTAACGAGTTGGGTAACCTAATGCATGTCCAGAGTGAATAAGAGGAGATTACATAACTCAGCGGTCACATAGAATTTTACTGCGGTCGTGACTCATGACTGCCGGTGTGGCGGTAATACGGTCAGAGCAACAGCCCTAATCTTTTCAGCCTCCTGAAGGGGAAGAGGCGCTGCCGTGCCCTCTTCATGACTGTGTGTGTGTGTGTGTGTGTGTGATGCTGATATGAACACCCAATAGAAAAGACAAATTCTGGTTAGAGGAAGTATTTTTAAAAGAATTGCCTGGGTTGGATTTTGGCTAGGCTACGTTAAAGCAAGGTCCAAAAATATGCTTCATTATTTGACGTAAAGGAGACTGTTCAGGTTTCAAACAAGCTCACATTACAAAGTGGTGGGTGACGCACTGATAGCCTGCCTACAGTTGACTATAGCCTGTCGATCGGTAAATAGGTCAATGGAACGCAGACCGTGGGGGATAGAAGGATGCCGGATTGGCGTCCTTCTATTCAACAAATCTACTCTAACAGTAGAGGATATCCATCAAATGGCTTATGATTGATGTACCACAATGTGCTTAATAAAGTCAGATTTTGATATATTTGGCTGTTTTCGCTGCATAATATTTAAAGTTGTTCCTTTTCAGGTTTAGAAGAAGTGACTGCTAAATGCTAACTCCCGTTCGTATAAGCTGGTAGCATAGCAGGCATACACTACATCTGGAAAGTATTCAGACCTCTTGACTTTTTCCACATTTTGTTACGTTACAGTCTTATTCTAAAATGCATTCGCCGGGAGGAAGAGCAGCTCCGTCTTGTCGCGGTTGAGCTTGAGGTGGTGGGCCGACATCCAAGCTGAGATATCTGCCAGGCTACGCAGAGATGTGTGTCGCCACCAGGGTGTCAGTTGGGAGGGAAGGAAAAAAGTAGTTGAGTGTCATCCACATAGCAATGATAGGAGAGACCATGTCAGGATATGACAGAGCCGAGTGACTTAGTGTATAGAGAAAAGCGGAGGGGAGCCTAGAACAGAGCCCTGGGGGACACCAGTAGTGAGTGCGTGGTGCAGAGACAGATCCCCTCCACGTCACCTGGTAGGAGCTTCCCAACCAAAGTGGTTGACAGTCATCCGCAGAGAGGGAGGATGGAGGGGGCGGAACATTAAGGAGCAGGTGGAAAAGAGGTTCCTAGGGTTAGAGGAAGAAGCTTGAAATTTAGAGTGATAGAAAGTAACTTTAGCAGCTCATACAAATGAAAATAAGGTATGGAGGAGGGAGAAAAGGGATGATAGGTCCTCTGGAAGTTTAGTTTTCCTCCCTTTTTGCTCAGCTGTCTGCAGCCCTGTTCTGTAAGCTCGCAATGAGTCATTCAGCCACGGAGTAGGAAGCAAGGGGACAGTGCGAGTCATAGGATGTGGAAAGAGAGGAGAGTAGCGTTAAAGAGGCAGAATCAGGAGGGAGATGGATTTAGCAGAAGGGAGAGATGATAGGAGAGAAGGAGAGAGTAGTGGGAGAGAGAGAGTGAAGATTGCAACGGCGCATGACAATCTGAGTAGGAGCTGACTCGGTAGGGTTGGAGGAGAGGGAGACAGAAAAGGAAACCAAAGTAGTGATCAGAGACCTAGGGGGGTGGGGGGGGGGGTTACAGTGAGATTAGTAGGAGAACAGAGACCTGGATGGGTGTTGCAGTGAGATTAGTAGAACAGCCTCTAGTAAAATATAAGGTCAAGCATATTTTCTGCCTTGTGAGTGGGAGGGGACTGGGAAAGGGTGAGGTCAAACATATTGTCTGCCTTGTGAGTGGGAGGGGACTGGGAAAGGGTGAGGTCAAACATATTGTCTGCCTTGTGAGTGGGAGGGGACTGGGAAAGGGTGAGGTCAAACATATTGTCTGCCTTGTGAGTGGGAGGGGACTGGGAAAGGGTGAGGTCAAACATATTGTCTGCCTTGTGAGTGGGAGGGGACTGGGAAAGGGTGAGGTCAAACATATTGTCTGCCTTGTGAGTGGGAGGGGACTGGGAAAGGGTGAGGTCAAACATATTGTCTGCCTTGTGAGTGGGAGGGGACTGGGAAAGGGTGAGGTCAAACATATTGTCTGCCTTGTGAGTGGGAGGGGACTGGGAAAGGGTGAGGTCAAACATATTGTCTGCCTTGTGAGTGGGAGGGGACTGGGAAAGGGTGAGGTCAAACATATTGTCTGCCTTGTGAGTGGGAGGGGACTGGGAAAGGGTGAGGTCAAACATATTGTCTGCCTTGTGAGTGGGAGGGGACTGGGAAAGGGTGAGGTCAAACATATTGTCTGCCTTGTGAGTGGGAGGGGACTGGGAAAGGGTGAGGTCAAACATATTGTCTGCCTTGTGAGTGGGAGGGGACTGGGAAAGGGTGAGGTCAAAAGAAGCAAGGAGGGGAAAGAAAGAGTTAATCGACGGCAGACGTTGGGAGGTTGAAGTCTCCCAGTACGAAGAGCGTTGAGCCATCGTCAGGAAATGATCTTATCAAGGTGTCAAGCTCATTGAGCTCTAAGAGCACCTGGTTGGCGAAAGATGACAATGTTAAGCTTTAGTGGATAAGTGACAGCATGGAATTCAAATGAGGACCTAGACAGGTGAGAGAGGGAGAAAAGAGAAAATCTCCACTTAGGATGAGTAGCCGTGTGCCACCGCGATGACCAGATGCTCTCGGACTATGAGTGAAAACAGAGCAGCTGGAGTAGCAGTGTTCTCTGGGGTGATCCATGTCTCCGTCGGGGTCAAAAAGTCTATTGACGGGCCTCCCGGGTGGCGCAGTGGTCTAGGGCACTGCATCGCAGTGCTAGCTGCACCACCAGAGTCTCTGGGTTCGCGCCCAGGCTCTGTCGCAGCCGGCCGCGACCGGGAGGTCCGTGGGGCAATGCACAATTGGCCTAGCGTCGTCCGGGTTAGGGAGGGTTTGGCCGGTAGGGATATCCTTGTCTCATCGCGCTCCAGCGACTCCTGTGGCGGGCCGGGCGCAGTGCGCGCTAACCAAGGGGGCCAGGTGCACGGTGTTTCCTCCGACACATTGGTGCAGCTGGCTTCCGGGTTGGAGGCGCACTGTGTTAAGAAGCAGTGCGGCTTGGTTGGGTTGTGCTTCGGAGGACGCATGGCTTTCGACCTTCGTCTCGTTGTAGCGATGAGACAAGATAGTAATTACTAGCGATTGGATGCCACGAAAATTGGGGAGAAAAGGGGATAAAATACAAATTTTAAAAAGTCTATTGACCGAAGGGCAGCGTAGGGTGACATGAACTCTGCGTTCTTAACTGCAGATCGGCAGTTCCAAACGGTGTTGGAGACCAGGAAATCCATATGGGTAGTCTGCGGATTAGAAAGGTTGCAGCCAGTGGGTGGAGAGTGTCTGTGGGGAGTAGGCTTTACTGAGTAAACATAATAAACACTGCAGAAAGTCTCATTACAATTAGCCTAATATTATTTTACTTGGTGCTTTTGGAGTGGCAGGTCAGGTTACTTGGTGCTAGTAGTTTGAAAGAGTTTGACTTCCTCTGTCTTCTTCTCTGTCTCTCCTTGTACTATAGTCAACTCTGTGGGGAATGTAAGAGCTTCCTGTAGCCTTGAAGCTCTGCTCTGCTCAGAGCAGCATTTGGTTTCACATAGGAAATTCTGTCTCACCACTTTGTCATGCAACCCTGATTGATGTAGTCCTGCCAACCCGGAAAAACACATTTCATATTTCTGGCCTCTCATCGTCTTGTGTTCCAAAAGGCGTACTGTTTACTGCACATTGCACAACTTTTGACCTGGACCCATATAACACCCTACTGTCTGTATGTTCCCTATATAGTATACTACCCAATAGGGGTCTGTAGTGCAATATATAAGGAATAGGATGCCATTTGGAACACAGACAATGAGAAGCCAGAAATATGAAATGTTTGGTGCCATTTCGGGCGTAGCCAAGGTCAAGCCCACGGTATGGTGAATGCACAGTCAGCCCAGCCCAGTATAAGTCGGTTCAGCTCAGCTCATCAGTGTGTAAAGGGTTGTAGTGTCACACGGTCAGGGTCAGAACCACAGCGGCTCTGAGCAGGATCATGATGGCTCTGTTGTTGTTGGGACTGGCAGCAGCAGAGTTCAGGTCGTCTGCTCATCCAGGTTATTTATACTGCTGGACTGGTTATTTATACTGCTGAGTGTTGCTGGACTGGTTATTTATACTGCTGGACTGGTTATTTATACTGCTGACTGGTTATTTATACTGCTGACTGGTTATTTATACTGCTGGACTGGTTATTTATACTGCTGGACTGGTTATTTATACTGCTGACTGGTTATTTATACTGCTGGACTGGTTATTTATACTGCTGACTGGTTATTTATACTGCTGGACTGGTTATTTATACTGCTGGACTGGTTATTTATACTGCTGACTGGTTATTTATACTGCTGGACTGGTTATTTATACTGCTGGACTGGTTATTTATACTGCTGGACTGGTTATTTATACTGCTGACTGGTTATTTATACTGCTGGACTGGTTATTTATACTGCTGACTGGTTATTTATACTGCTGGACTGGTTATTTATACTGCTGGACTGGTTATTTATACTGCTGACTGGTTATTTATACTGCTGGACTGGTTATTTATACTGCTGACTGGTTATTTATACTGCTGACTGGTTATTTATACTGCTGGACTGGTTATTTATACTGCTGGACTGGTTATTTATACTGCTGACTGGTTATTTATACTGCTGACTGGTTATTTATACTGCTGGACTGGTTATTTATACTGCTGGACTGGTTATTTATACTGCTTGACTGGTTATTTATACTGCTGGACTGGTTATTTATACTGCTGACTGGTTATTTATACTGCTGGACTGGTTATTTATACTGCTGGACTGGTTATTTATACTGCTGACTGGTTATTTATACTGCTGGACTGGTTATTTATACTGCTGGACTGGTTATTTATACTGCTGGACTGGTTATTTATACTGCTGACTGGTTATTTATACTGCTGACTGGTTATTTATACTGCTGGACTGGTTATTTATACTGCTGGACTGGTTATTTATACTGCTGACTGGTTATTTATACTGCTGGACTGGTTATTTATACTGCTGACTGGTTATTTATACTGCTGACTGGTTATTTATACTGCTGGACTGGTTATTTATACTGCTGGACTGGTTATTTATACTGCTGACTGGTTATTTATACTGCTGGACTGGTTATTTATACTGCTGACTGGTTATTTATACTGCTGGACTGGTTATTTATACTGCTGGACTGGTTATTTATACTGCTGGACTGGTTATTTATACTGCTGACTGGTTATTTATACTGCTGGACTGGTTATTTATACTGCTGGACTGGTTATTTATACTGCTGACTGGTTATTTATACTGCTGGACTGGTTATTTATACTGCTGACTGGTTATTTATACTGCTGACTGGTTATTTATACTGCTGGACTGGTTATTTATACTGCTGGACTGGTTATTTATACTGCTGGACTGGTTATTTATACTGCTGGACTGGTTATTTATACTGCTGGACTGGTTATTTATACTGCTGACTGGTTATTTATACTGCTGGACTGGTTATTTATACTGCTGGACTGGTTATTTATACTGCTGGACTGGTTATTTATACTGCTGACTGGTTATTTATACTGCTGGACTGGTTATTTATACTGCTGACTGGTTATTTATACTGCTGACTGGTTATTTATACTGCTGACTGGTTATTTATACTGCTGGACTGGTTATTTATACTGCTGACTGGTTATTTATACTGCTGGACTGGTTATTTATACTGCTGGACTGGTTATTTATACTGCTGACTGGTTATTTATACTGCTGGACTGGTTATTTATACTGCTGACTGGTTATTTATACTGCTGACTGGTTATTTATACTGCTGGACTGGTTATTTATACTGCTGACTGGTTATTTATACTGCTGGACTGGTTATTTATACTGCTGACTGGTTATTTATACTGCTGGACTGTTTATTTATACTGCTGGACTGGTTATTTATACTGCTGGACTGGTTATTTATACTGCTGACTGGTTATTTATACTGCTGGACTGGTTATTTATACTGCTGGACTGGTTATTTATACTGCTGGACTGGTTATTTATACTGCTGACTGGTTATTTATACTGCTGGACTGGTTATTTATACTGCTGACTGGTTATTTATACTGCTGACTGGTTATTTATACTGCTGACTGGTTATTTATACTGCTGACTGGTTATTTATACTGCTGACTGGTTATTTATACTGCTGACTGGTTATTTATACTGCTGGACTGGTTATTTATACTGCTGGACTGGTTATTTATACTGCTGGACTGGTTATTTATACTGCTGACTGGTTATTTATACTGCTTGACTGGTTATTTATACTGCTGACTGGTTATTTATACTGCTTGACTGGTTATTTATACTGCTGAGTGTTGCTGGACTGGTTATTTATACTGCTGGACTGGTTATTTATACTGCTGACTGGTTATTTATACTGCTTGACTGGTTATTTATACTGCTGACTGGTTATTTATACTGCTTGACTGGTTATTTATACTGCTGAGTGTTGCTGGACTGGTTATTTATACTGCTGGACTGGTTATTTATACTGCTGGACTGGTTATTTATACTGCTGGACTGGTTATTTATACTGCTGACTGGTTATTTATACTGCTGGACTGGTTATTTATACTGCTGACTGGTTATTTATACTGCTGACTGGTTATTTATACTGCTGGACTGGTTATTTATACTGCTGACTGGTTATTTATACTGCTTGACTGGTTATTTATACTGCTGAGTGTTGCTGGACTGGTTATTTATACTGCTGACTGGTTATTTATACTGCTTGACTGGTTATTTATACTGCTTGACTGGTTATTTATACTGCTGACTGGTTATTTATACTGCTTGACTGGTTATTTATACTGCTGAGTGTTGCTGGACTGGTTATTTATACTGCTGGACTGGTTATTTATACTGCTGACTGGTTATTTATACTGCTGGACTGGTTATTTATACTGCTGGACTGGTTATTTATACTGCTGACTGGTTATTTATACTGCTGGACTGGTTATTTATACTGCTGGACTGGTTATTTATACTGCTGGACTGGTTATTTATACTGCTGACTGGTTATTTATACTGCTGGACTGGTTATTTATACTGCTGGACTGGTTATTTATACTGCTGACTGGTTATTTATACTGCTGGACTGGTTATTTATACTGCTGGACTGGTTATTTATACTGCTGGACTGGTTATTTATACTGCTGGACTGGTTATTTATACTGCTGACTGGTTATTTATACTGCTGGACTGGTTATTTATACTGCTGACTGGTTATTTATACTGCTGACTGGTTATTTATACTGCTGACTGGTTATTTATACTGCTGGACTGGTTATTTATACTGCTGACTGGTTATTTATACTGCTGGACTGGTTATTTATACTGCTGGACTGGTTATTTATACTGCTGGACTGGTTATTTATACTGCTGGACTGGTTATTTATACTGCTGACTGGTTATTTATACTGCTGACTGGTTATTTATACTGCTGGACTGGTTATTTATACTGCTGACTGGTTATTTATACTGCTGGACTGGTTATTTATACTGCTGACTGGTTATTTATACTGCTGGACTGGTTATTTATACTGCTGGACTGGTTATTTATACTGCTGGACTGGTTATTTATACTGCTGACTGGTTATTTATACTGCTGACTGGTTATTTATACTGCTGACTGGTTATTTATACTGCTGGACTGGTTATTTATACTGCTGGACTGGTTATTTATACTGCTGACTGGTTATTTATACTGCTGGACTGGTTATTTATACTGCTGACTGGTTATTTATACTGCTGACTGGTTATTTATACTGCTGACTGGTTATTTATACTGCTGACTGGTTATTTATACTGCTGACTGGTTATTTATACTGCTGACTGGTTATTTATACTGCTGGACTGGTTATTTATACTGCTGGACTGGTTATTTATACTGCTGGACTGGTTATTTATACTGCTTGACTGGTTATTTATACTGCTGACTGGTTATTTATACTGCTTGACTGGTTATTTATACTGCTGAGTGTTGCTGGACTGGTTATTTATACTGCTGGACTGGTTATTTATACTGCTGACTGGTTATTTATACTGCTTGACTGGTTATTTATACTGCTGACTGGTTATTTATACTGCTTGACTGGTTATTTATACTGCTGAGTGTTGCTGGACTGGTTATTTATACTGCTGGACTGGTTATTTATACTGCTGGACTGGTTATTTATACTGCTGGACTGGTTATTTATACTGCTGGACTGGTTATTTATACTGCTGACTGGTTATTTATACTGCTGGACTGGTTATTTATACTGCTGACTGGTTATTTATACTGCTGACTGGTTATTTATACTGCTGGACTGGTTATTTATACTGCTGACTGGTTATTTATACTGCTTGACTGGTTATTTATACTGCTGAGTGTTGCTGGACTGGTTATTTATACTGCTGACTGGTTATTTATACTGCTTGACTGGTTATTTATACTGCTTGACTGGTTATTTATACTGCTGACTGGTTATTTATACTGCTTGACTGGTTATTTATACTGCTGAGTGTTGCTGGACTGGTTATTTATACTGCTGGACTGGTTATTTATACTGCTGACTGGTTATTTATACTGCTGGACTGGTTATTTATACTGCTGGACTGGTTATTTATACTGCTGGACTGGTTATTTATACTGCTGACTGGTTATTTATACTGCTGGACTGGTTATTTATACTGCTGGACTGGTTATTTATACTGCTGACTGGTTATTTATACTGCTGACTGGTTATTTATACTGCTGGACTGGTTATTTATACTGCTGGACTGGTTATTTATACTGCTGACTGGTTATTTATACTGCTGGACTGGTTATTTATACTGCTGACTGGTTATTTATACTGCTGGACTGGTTATTTATACTGCTGACTGGTTATTTATACTGCTGGACTGGTTATTTATACTGCTGACTGGTTATTTATACTGCTACTGCTGGACTGGTTATTTATACTGCTGGACTGGTTATTTATACTGCTGACTGGTTATTTATACTGCTGGACTGGTTATTTATACTGCTGGACTGGTTATTTATACTGCTGGACTGGTTATTTATACTGCTGGACTGGTTATTTATACTGCTGGACTGGTTATTTATACTGCTGACTGGTTATTTATACTGCTGGACTGGTTATTTATACTGCTGACTGGTTATTTATACTGCTGACTGGTTATTTATACTGCTGGACTGGTTATTTATACTGCTGACTGGTTATTTATACTGCTGGACTGGTTATTTATACTGCTGGACTGGTTATTTATACTGCTGACTGGTTATTTATACTGCTGGACTGGTTATTTATACTGCTGACTGGTTATTTATACTGCTGACTGGTTATTTATACTGCTGACTGGTTATTTATACTGCTGACTGGTTATTTATACTGCTGACTGGTTATTTATACTGCTGACTGGTTATTTATACTGCTGGACTGGTTATTTATACTGCTGGACTGGTTATTTATACTGCTGGACTGGTTATTTATACTGCTTGACTGGTTATTTATACTGCTGACTGGTTATTTATACTGCTTGACTGGTTATTTATACTGCTGAGTGTTGCTGGACTGGTTATTTATACTGCTGGACTGGTTATTTATACTGCTGACTGGTTATTTATACTGCTTGACTGGTTATTTATACTGCTGACTGGTTATTTATACTGCTTGACTGGTTATTTATACTGCTGAGTGTTGCTGGACTGGTTATTTATACTGCTGGACTGGTTATTTATACTGCTGGACTGGTTATTTATACTGCTGGACTGGTTATTTATACTGCTGACTGGTTATTTATACTGCTGGACTGGTTATTTATACTGCTGACTGGTTATTTATACTGCTGACTGGTTATTTATACTGCTGGACTGGTTATTTATACTGCTGACTGGTTATTTATACTGCTTGACTGGTTATTTATACTGCTGGACTGGTTATTTATACTGCTGACTGGTTATTTATACTGCATGACTGGTTATTTATACTGCTGGACTGGTTATTTATACTGCTGGACTGGTTATTTATACTGCTGGACTGGTTATTTATACTGCTGGACTGGTTATTTATACTGCTTGACTGGTTATTTATACTGCTGACTGGTTATTTATACTGCTTGACTGGTTATTTATACTGCTGAGTGTTGCTGGACTGGTTATTTATACTGCTGGACTGGTTATTTATACTGCTGACTGGTTATTTATATTGCTGACTGGTTATTTATACTGCTGACTGGTTATTTATACTGCTGACTGGTTATTTATACTGCTGGACTGGTTATTTATACTGCTGGACTGGTTATTTATACTGCTGACTGGTTATTTATACTGCTTGACTGGTTATTTATACTGCTTGACTGGTTATTTATACTGCTGAGTGTTGCTGGACTGGTTATTTATACTGCTGGACTGGTTATTTATACTGCTGAGTGTTGCTGGACTGGTTATTTATACTGCTGACTGGTTATTTATACTGCTTGACTGGTTATTTATACTGCTGACTGGTTATTTATACTGCTTGACTGGTTATTTATACTGCTGAGTGTTGCTGGACTGGTTATTTATACTGCTGGACTGGTTATTTATACTGCTGACTGGTTATTTATACTGCTGGACTGGTTATTTATACTGCTGGACTGGTTATTTATACTGCTGGACTGGTTATTTATACTGCTGACTGGTTATTTATACTGCTGGACTGGTTATTTATACTGCTGGACTGGTTATTTATACTGCTGACTGGTTATTTATACTGCTGGACTGGTTATTTATACTGCTGACTGGTTATTTATACTGCTGGACTGGTTATTTATACTGCTGGACTGGTTATTTATACTGCTGACTGGTTATTTATACTGCTGGACTGGTTATTTATACTGCTGGACTGGTTATTTATACTGCTGGACTGGTTATTTATACTGCTGGACTGGTTATTTATACTGCTGGACTGGTTATTTATACTGCTGACTGGTTATTTATACTGCTGGACTGGTTATTTATACTGCTGACTGGTTATTTATACTGCTGACTGGTTATTTATACTGCTGACTGGTTATTTATACTGCTGACTGGTTATTTATACTGCTGGACTGGTTATTTATACTGCTGGACTGGTTATTTATACTGCTGACTGGTTATTTATACTGCTGGACTGGTTATTTATACTGCTGGACTGGTTATTTATACTGCTGGACTGGTTATTTATACTGCTGACTGGTTATTTATACTGCTGACTGGTTATTTATACTGCTGGACTGGTTATTTATACTGCTGACTGGTTATTTATACTGCTGGACTGGTTATTTATACTGCTGACTGGTTATTTATACTGCTGGACTGGTTATTTATACTGCTGGACTGGTTATTTATACTGCTGGACTGGTTATTTATACTGCTGACTGGTTATTTATACTGCTGACTGGTTATTTATACTGCTGGACTGGTTATTTATACTGCTGGACTGGTTATTTATACTGCTGACTGGTTATTTATACTGCTGACTGGTTATTTATACTGCTGGACTGGTTATTTATACTGCTGACTGGTTATTTATACTGCTACTGCTGGACTGGTTATTTATACTGCTGGACTGGTTATTTATACTGCTGGACTGGTTATTTATACTGCTGACTGGTTATTTATACTGCTGGACTGGTTATTTATACTGCTGACTGGTTATTTATACTGCTGACTGGTTATTTATACTGCTGGACTGGTTATTTATACTGCTGACTGGTTATTTATACTGCTTGACTGGTTATTTATACTGCTGAGTGTTGCTGGACTGGTTATTTATACTGCTGACTGGTTATTTATACTGCTTGACTGGTTATTTATACTGCTTGACTGGTTATTTATACTGCTGACTGGTTATTTATACTGCTTGACTGGTTATTTATACTGCTGAGTGTTGCTGGACTGGTTATTTATACTGCTGGACTGGTTATTTATACTGCTGACTGGTTATTTATACTGCTGGACTGGTTATTTATACTGCTGGACTGGTTATTTATACTGCTGGACTGGTTATTTATACTGCTGACTGGTTATTTATACTGCTGGACTGGTTATTTATACTGCTGGACTGGTTATTTATACTGCTGACTGGTTATTTATACTGCTGACTGGTTATTTATACTGCTGGACTGGTTATTTATACTGCTGGACTGGTTATTTATACTGCTGACTGGTTATTTATACTGCTGGACTGGTTATTTATACTGCTGACTGGTTATTTATACTGCTGGACTGGTTATTTATACTGCTGACTGGTTATTTATACTGCTGGACTGGTTATTTATACTGCTGACTGGTTATTTATACTGCTACTGCTGGACTGGTTATTTATACTGCTGGACTGGTTATTTATACTGCTGACTGGTTATTTATACTGCTGGACTGGTTATTTATACTGCTGGACTGGTTATTTATACTGCTGGACTGGTTATTTATACTGCTGGACTGGTTATTTATACTGCTGGACTGGTTATTTATACTGCTGACTGGTTATTTATACTGCTGGACTGGTTATTTATACTGCTGACTGGTTATTTATACTGCTGACTGGTTATTTATACTGCTGGACTGGTTATTTATACTGCTGACTGGTTATTTATACTGCTGGACTGGTTATTTATACTGCTGGACTGGTTATTTATACTGCTGACTGGTTATTTATACTGCTGGACTGGTTATTTATACTGCTGACTGGTTATTTATACTGCTGACTGGTTATTTATACTGCTGACTGGTTATTTATACTGCTGACTGGTTATTTATACTGCTGACTGGTTATTTATACTGCTGACTGGTTATTTATACTGCTGGACTGGTTATTTATACTGCTGGACTGGTTATTTATACTGCTGGACTGGTTATTTATACTGCTTGACTGGTTATTTATACTGCTGACTGGTTATTTATACTGCTTGACTGGTTATTTATACTGCTGAGTGTTGCTGGACTGGTTATTTATACTGCTGGACTGGTTATTTATACTGCTGACTGGTTATTTATACTGCTTGACTGGTTATTTATACTGCTGACTGGTTATTTATACTGCTTGACTGGTTATTTATACTGCTGAGTGTTGCTGGACTGGTTATTTATACTGCTGGACTGGTTATTTATACTGCTGGACTGGTTATTTATACTGCTGGACTGGTTATTTATACTGCTGACTGGTTATTTATACTGCTGGACTGGTTATTTATACTGCTGACTGGTTATTTATACTGCTGACTGGTTATTTATACTGCTGGACTGGTTATTTATACTGCTGACTGGTTATTTATACTGCTTGACTGGTTATTTATACTGCTGGACTGGTTATTTATACTGCTGACTGGTTATTTATACTGCATGACTGGTTATTTATACTGCTGGACTGGTTATTTATACTGCTGGACTGGTTATTTATACTGCTGGACTGGTTATTTATACTGCTGGACTGGTTATTTATACTGCTTGACTGGTTATTTATACTGCTGACTGGTTATTTATACTGCTTGACTGGTTATTTATACTGCTGAGTGTTGCTGGACTGGTTATTTATACTGCTGGACTGGTTATTTATACTGCTGACTGGTTATTTATATTGCTGACTGGTTATTTATACTGCTGACTGGTTATTTATACTGCTGACTGGTTATTTATACTGCTGGACTGGTTATTTATACTGCTGGACTGGTTATTTATACTGCTGACTGGTTATTTATACTGCTTGACTGGTTATTTATACTGCTTGACTGGTTATTTATACTGCTGAGTGTTGCTGGACTGGTTATTTATACTGCTGGACTGGTTATTTATACTGCTGAGTGTTGCTGGACTGGTTATTTATACTGCTGACTGGTTATTTATACTGCTTGACTGGTTATTTATACTGCTGACTGGTTATTTATACTGCTTGACTGGTTATTTATACTGCTGAGTGTTGCTGGACTGGTTATTTATACTGCTGGACTGGTTATTTATACTGCTGACTGGTTATTTATACTGCTGGACTGGTTATTTATACTGCTGGACTGGTTATTTATACTGCTGGACTGGTTATTTATACTGCTGACTGGTTATTTATACTGCTGGACTGGTTATTTATACTGCTGGACTGGTTATTTATACTGCTGACTGGTTATTTATACTGCTGGACTGGTTATTTATACTGCTGACTGGTTATTTATACTGCTGGACTGGTTATTTATACTGCTGGACTGGTTATTTATACTGCTGACTGGTTATTTATACTGCTGGACTGGTTATTTATACTGCTGGACTGGTTATTTATACTGCTGGACTGGTTATTTATACTGCTGGACTGGTTATTTATACTGCTGGACTGGTTATTTATACTGCTGACTGGTTATTTATACTGCTGGACTGGTTATTTATACTGCTGACTGGTTATTTATACTGCTGACTGGTTATTTATACTGCTGACTGGTTATTTATACTGCTGACTGGTTATTTATACTGCTGGACTGGTTATTTATACTGCTGGACTGGTTATTTATACTGCTGACTGGTTATTTATACTGCTGGACTGGTTATTTATACTGCTGGACTGGTTATTTATACTGCTGGACTGGTTATTTATACTGCTGACTGGTTATTTATACTGCTGACTGGTTATTTATACTGCTGGACTGGTTATTTATACTGCTGACTGGTTATTTATACTGCTGGACTGGTTATTTATACTGCTGACTGGTTATTTATACTGCTGGACTGGTTATTTATACTGCTGGACTGGTTATTTATACTGCTGGACTGGTTATTTATACTGCTGACTGGTTATTTATACTGCTGACTGGTTATTTATACTGCTGGACTGGTTATTTATACTGCTGGACTGGTTATTTATACTGCTGGACTGGTTATTTATACTGCTGACTGGTTATTTATACTGCTGACTGGTTATTTATACTGCTGACTGGTTATTTATACTGCTGACTGGTTATTTATACTGCTGGACTGGTTATTTATACTGCTGGACTGGTTATTTATACTGCTGGACTGGTTATTTATACTGCTTGACTGGTTATTTATACTGCTGACTGGTTATTTATACTGCTTGACTGGTTATTTATACTGCTGAGTGTTGCTGGACTGGTTATTTATACTGCTGGACTGGTTATTTATACTGCTGGACTGGTTATTTATACTGCTGACTGGTTATTTATACTGCTTGACTGGTTATTTATACTGCTGACTGGTTATTTATACTGCTTGACTGGTTATTTATACTGCTGAGTGTTGCTGGACTGGTTATTTATACTGCTGGACTGGTTATTTATACTGCTGGACTGGTTATTTATACTGCTGGACTGGTTATTTATACTGCTGACTGGTTATTTATACTGCTGGACTGGTTATTTATACTGCTGACTGGTTATTTATACTGCTGACTGGTTATTTATACTGCTGGACTGGTTATTTATACTGCTGACTGGTTATTTATATGCTGACTGGTTATTTATACTGCTGACTGGTTATTTATACTGCTGACTGGTTATTTATACTGCTTGACTGGTTATTTATACTGCTGACTGGTTATTTATACTGCTGGACTGGTTATTTATACTGCTGGACTGGTTATTTATACTGCTGACTGGTTATTTATACTGCTGACTGGTTATTTATACTGCTTGACTGGTTATTTATACTGCTGAGTGTTGCTGGACTGGTTATTTATACTGCTGACTGGTTATTTATACTGCTTGACTGGTTATTTATACTGCTGACTGGTTATTTATACTGCTTGACTGGTTATTTATACTGCTGAGTGTTGCTGGACTGGTTATTTATACTGCTGGACTGGTTATTTATACTGCTGACTGGTTATTTATATTGCTGACTGGTTATTTATACTGCTGACTGGTTATTTATACTGCTGACTGGTTATTTATACTGCTGGACTGGTTATTTATACTGCTGGACTGGTTATTTATACTGCTGACTGGTTATTTATACTGCTTGACTGGTTATTTATACTGCTTGACTGGTTATTTATACTGCTGAGTGTTGCTGGACTGGTTATTTATACTGCTGGACTGGTTATTTATACTGCTGACTGGTTATTTATACTGCTTGACTGGTTATTTATACTGCTGACTGGTTATTTATACTGCTGACTGGTTATTTATACTGCTTGACTGGTTATTTATACTGCTGAGTGTTGCTGGACTGGTTATTTATACTGCTGGACTGGTTATTTATACTGCTGGACTGGTTATTTATACTGCTGACTGGTTATTTATACTGCTGACTGGTTATTTATACTGCTTGACTGGTTATTTATACTGCTGGACTGGTTATTTATACTGCTGACTGGTTATTTATACTGCTGACTGGTTATTTATACTGCTGACTGGTTATTTATACTGCTTGACTGGTTATTTATACTGCTGGACTGGTTATTTATACTGCTGGACTGGTTATTTATACTGCTGGACTGGTTATTTATACTGCTAACTAGTTATTTATACTGCTGACTGGTTATTTATACTGCTGACTGGTTATTTATATTGCTGACTGGTTATTTATACTGCTGGACTGGTTATTTATACTGCTGACTGGTTATTTATACTGCTTGACTGGTTATTTATACTGCGGACTGGTTATTTATACTGCTTGACTGGTTATTTATACTGCTGGACTGGTTATTTATACTGCTGACTGGTTATTTATACTGCTGACTGGTTATTTATATGCTGACTGGTTATTTATACTGCTGACTGGTTATTTATACTGCTGACTGGTTATTTATACTGCTGGACTGGTTATTTATACTGCTGACTGGTTATTTATACTGCTGACTGGTTATTTATATGCTGACTGGTTATTTATACTGCTGACTGGTTATTTATACTGCTGACTGGTTATTTATACTGCTTGACTGGTTATTTATACTGCTGACTGGTTATTTATACTGCTGGACTGGTTATTTATACTGCTGGACTGGTTATTTATACTGCTGACTGGTTATTTATACTGCTGACTGGTTATTTATACTGCTTGACTGGTTATTTATACTGCTGGACTGGTTATTTATACTGCTGACTGGTTATTTATACTGCATGACTGGTTATTTATACTGCTGGACTGGTTATTTATACTGCTGGACTGGTTATTTATACTGCTGGACTGGTTATTTATACTGCTGGACTGGTTATTTATACTGCTGGACTGGTTATTTATACTGCTGACTGGTTATTTATACTGCTGACTGGTTATTTATACTGCTGACTGGTTATTTATACTGCTTGACTGGTTATTTATACTGCTGGACTGGTTATTTATACTGCTGGACTGGTTATTTATACTGCTGGACTGGTTATTTATACTGCTGGACTGGTTATTTATACTGCTGACTGGTTATTTATACTGCTTACTGGTTATTTATACTGCTTACTGGTTATTTATACTGCTGACTGGTTATTTATACTGCTGACTGGTTATTTATACTGCTGGACTGGTTATTTATACTGCTTGACTGGTTATTTATACTGCTGACTGGTTATTTATACTGCTGACTGGTTATTTATATGCTGACTGGTTATTTATACTGCTAACTAGTTATTTATACTGCTGGACTGGTTTTCTATACTGCTGGCTGGTTATTTATACTGCTGGACTGGTTATTTATATGCTGACTGGTTATTTATACTGCTAACTAGTTATTTATACTGCTGACTGGTTATTTATACTGCTGGACTGGTTTTCTATACTGCTGGCTGGTTATTTATACTGCTGGACTGGTTATTTATACTGCTGACTGGTTATTTATACTGCTGGACTAGTTATTTATACTGCTGACTGGTTATTTATACTGCTGGACTGGTTTTTTATACTGCTGACTGGTTATTTATATGCTGACTGGTTATTTATACTGCTGACTGGTTATTTATACTGCTGGACTAGTTATTTATACTGCTGGACTGGTTTTCTATACTGCTGGACTGGTTATTTATACTGCTGACTGGTTATTTATACTGCTTGACTGGTTATTTATACTGCTGACTGGTTATTTATACTGCTGACTGGTTATTTATACTGCTGACTGGTTATTTATACTGCTGACTGGTTATTTATACTGCTGACTGGTTATTTATACTGCTGACTGGTTATTTATACTGCTGACTGGTTATTTATACTGCTGACTGGTTATTTATACTGCTGACTGGTTATTTATACTGCTGGACTGGTTATTTATACTGCTGACTGGTTATTTATACTGCTGGACAGGTTATTTATACTGCTGGACTGGTTATTTTTACTGCTTGACTGGTTATTTATACTGCTGGACTGGTTATTTATACTGCTGAGTGTTGCTGGATTGGTTATTTATACTGCTGGACTGGTTATTTATACTGCTGAGTGTTGCTGGACAGGTTATTTGTACTTCTGAGTGTTGCTGGACTGGTTATTTATACTGCTGAGTGTTGCTGGACTGGTTATTTATACTGCTGACTGGTTATGTATACTGCTGACTGGCTATTTATACTGCTTGACTGGTTTTTTATACTGCTGACTGGCTATTTATACTGCTGGACTGGTTATTTATACTGCTGACTGGTTATTTATACTGCTTGACTGGTTATTTATACTGCTGGACTGGTTAGTGATACTGCTGAGTGTTGCTGGACTGGTTAGTTATACTGCTGAGTGTTGCTGGACTGGTTATTTATACTGCTGAGTGTTGCTGGACTGGTTAGTTATACTGCTGAGTGTTGCTGGACTGGTTAGTTATACTGCTGAGTGTTGCTGGACTGGTTAGTTATACTGCTGAGTGTTGCTGGACTGGTTATTTATACTACTGAGTGTTGCTGGACTGGTTAGTTATACTGCTGAGTGTTGCTGGACTGGTTAGTTATACTGCTGAGTGTTGCTGGACTGGTTAGTTATGCTGCTGAGTGTTGCTGGACTGGTTAGTTATGCTGCTGAGTGTTGCTGGACTGGTTATTTATACTGCTGAGTGTTGCTGGACTGGTTAGTTATACTGCTGAGTGTTGCTGGACTGGTTAGTTATACTGCTGAGTGTTGCTGGACTGGTTAGTTATACTGCTGAGTGTTGCTGGACTGGTTATTTATACTACTGAGTGTTGCTGGACTGGTTAGTTATACTGCTGAGTGTTGCTGGACTGGTTAGTTATACTGCTGAGTGTTGCTGGACTGGTTAGTTATGCTGCTGAGTGTTGCTGGACTGGTTAGTTATGCTGCTGAGTGTTGCTGGACTGGTTAGTTATGCTGCTGAGTGTTGCTGGACTGGTTATTTATACTGCTGAGTGTTGCTGGACTGGTTATTTATACTGCTGAGTGTTGCTGGACTGGTTATTTATACTGCTGAGTGTTGCTGGACTGGTTAGTTATGCTGCTGAGTGTTGCTGGACTGGTTAGTTATGCTGCTGAGTGTTGCTGGACTGGTTATTTATACTGCTGAGTGTTGCTGGACTGGTTATTTATACTGCTGAGTGTTGCTGGACTGGTTATTTATACTGCTGAGTGTTGCTGGACTGGTTAGTTATACTGCTGAGTGTTGCTGGACTGGTTAGTTATACTGCTGAGTGTTGCTGGACTGGTTATTTATACTGCTGAGTGTTGCTGGACTGGTTAGTTATACTGCTGAGTGTTGCTGGACTGGTTAGTTATACTGCTGAGTGTTGCTGGACTGGTTAGTTATACTGCTGAGTGTTGCTGGACTGGTTATTTATACTGCTGGACTGGTTATTTATACTGCTGACTGGTTATTTATACTGCTGGACTGGTTATTTATACTGCTGGACTGGTTATTTATACTGCTGACTGGTTATTTATACTGCTGGACTGGTTATTTATACTGCTGACTGGTTATTTATACTGCTGACTGGTTATTTATACTGCTGACTGGTTATTTATACTGCTGACTGGTTATTTATACTGCTGGACTGGTTATTTATACTGCTGACTGGTTATTTATACTGCTGGACAGGTTATTTATACTGCTGGACTGGTTATTTTTACTGCTTGACTGGTTATTTATACTGCTGGACTGGTTATTTATACTGCTGAGTGTTGCTGGATTGGTTATTTATACTGCTGGACTGGTTATTTATACTGCTGAGTGTTGCTGGACAGGTTATTTGTACTTCTGAGTGTTGCTGGACTGGTTATTTATACTGCTGAGTGTTGCTGGACTGGTTATTTATACTGCTGACTGGTTATGTATACTGCTGACTGGCTATTTATACTGCTTGACTGGTTTTTTATACTGCTGACTGGCTATTTATACTGCTGGACTGGTTATTTATACTGCTGACTGGTTATTTATACTGCTTGACTGGTTATTTATACTGCTGGACTGGTTAGTGATACTGCTGAGTGTTGCTGGACTGGTTAGTTATACTGCTGAGTGTTGCTGGACTGGTTATTTATACTGCTGAGTGTTGCTGGACTGGTTAGTTATACTGCTGAGTGTTGCTGGACTGGTTAGTTATACTGCTGAGTGTTGCTGGACTGGTTAGTTATACTGCTGAGTGTTGCTGGACTGGTTATTTATACTACTGAGTGTTGCTGGACTGGTTAGTTATACTGCTGAGTGTTGCTGGACTGGTTAGTTATACTGCTGAGTGTTGCTGGACTGGTTAGTTATGCTGCTGAGTGTTGCTGGACTGGTTAGTTATGCTGCTGAGTGTTGCTGGACTGGTTAGTTATGCTGCTGAGTGTTGCTGGACTGGTTATTTATACTGCTGAGTGTTGCTGGACTGGTTATTTATACTGCTGAGTGTTGCTGGACTGGTTATTTATACTGCTGAGTGTTGCTGGACTGGTTAGTTATGCTGCTGAGTGTTGCTGGACTGGTTAGTTATGCTGCTGAGTGTTGCTGGACTGGTTATTTATACTGCTGAGTGTTGCTGGACTGGTTATTTATACTGCTGAGTGTTGCTGGACTGGTTATTTATACTGCTGAGTGTTGCTGGACTGGTTAGTTATACTGCTGAGTGTTGCTGGACTGGTTAGTTATACTGCTGAGTGTTGCTGGACTGGTTATTTATACTGCTGAGTGTTGCTGGACTGGTTAGTTATACTGCTGAGTGTTGCTGGACTGGTTAGTTATACTGCTGAGTGTTGCTGGACTGGTTAGTTATACTGCTGAGTGTTGCTGGACTGGTTATTTATACTGCTGGACTGGTTATTTATACTGCTGACTGGTTATTTATACTGCTGGACTGGTTATTTATACTGCTGGACTGGTTATTTATACTGCTGACTGGTTATTTATACTGCTGGACTGGTTATTTATACTGCTGACTGGTTATTTATACTGCTGACTGGTTATTTATACTGCTGACTGGTTATTTATACTGCTGACTGGTTATTTATACTGCTTGACTGGTTATTTATACTGCTGACTGGTTATTTATACTGCTGACTGGTTATTTATACTGCTGACTGGTTATTTATACTGCTGACTGGTTATTTATACTGCTGACTGGTTATTTATACTGCTGACTGGTTATTTATACTGCTGACTGGTTATTTATACTGCTGACTGGTTATTTATACTGCTGACTGGTTATTTATACTGCTGGACTGGTTATTTATACTGCTGGACTGGTTATTTATACTGCTGACTGGTTATTTATACTGCTGGACAGGTTATTTTTACTGCTTGACTGGTTATTTATACTGCTGGACTGGTTATTTATACTGCTGAGTGTTGCTGGATTGGTTATTTATACTGCTGGACTGGTTATTTATACTGCTGAGTGTTGCTGGACAGGTTATTTGTACTTCTGAGTGTTGCTGGACTGGTTATTTATACTGCTGAGTGTTGCTGGACTGGTTATTTATACTGCTGACTGGTTATGTATACTGCTGACTGGCTATTTATACTGCTTGACTGGTTATTTATACTGCTGGACTGGTTATTTATACTGCTGACTGGTTATTTATACTGCTTGACTGGTTATTTATACTGCTTGACTGGTTATTTATACTGCTGAGTGTTGCTGGACTGGTTATTTATACTGCTGACTGGTTATTTATACTGCTGGACTGGTTATTTATACTGCTGGACTGGTTATTTATACTGCTGACTGGTTATTTATACTGCTTGACTGGTTATTTATACTGCTTGACTGGTTATTTATACTGCTGAGTGTTGCTGGACTGGTTATTTATACTGCTGGACTGGTTATTTATACTGCTGAGTGTTGCTGGACTGGTTATTTATACTGCTGACTGGTTATTTATACTGCTTGACTGGTTATTTATACTGCTGACTGGTTATTTATACTGCTTGACTGGTTATTTATACTGCTGAGTGTTGCTGGACTGGTTATTTATACTGCTGGACTGGTTATTTATACTGCTGACTGGTTATTTATACTGCTGGACTGGTTATTTATACTGCTGGACTGGTTATTTATACTGCTGGACTGGTTATTTATACTGCTGACTGGTTATTTATACTGCTGGACTGGTTATTTATACTGCTGGACTGGTTATTTATACTGCTGACTGGTTATTTATACTGCTGGACTGGTTATTTATACTGCTGACTGGTTATTTATACTGCTGGACTGGTTATTTATACTGCTGGACTGGTTATTTATACTGCTGACTGGTTATTTATACTGCTGGACTGGTTATTTATACTGCTGGACTGGTTATTTATACTGCTGGACTGGTTATTTATACTGCTGGACTGGTTATTTATACTGCTGGACTGGTTATTTATACTGCTGACTGGTTATTTATACTGCTGGACTGGTTATTTATACTGCTGACTGGTTATTTATACTGCTGACTGGTTATTTATACTGCTGACTGGTTATTTATACTGCTGACTGGTTATTTATACTGCTGGACTGGTTATTTATACTGCTGGACTGGTTATTTATACTGCTGACTGGTTATTTATACTGCTGGACTGGTTATTTATACTGCTGGACTGGTTATTTATACTGCTGGACTGGTTATTTATACTGCTGACTGGTTATTTATACTGCTGACTGGTTATTTATACTGCTGGACTGGTTATTTATACTGCTGACTGGTTATTTATACTGCTGGACTGGTTATTTATACTGCTGACTGGTTATTTATACTGCTGGACTGGTTATTTATACTGCTGGACTGGTTATTTATACTGCTGGACTGGTTATTTATACTGCTGACTGGTTATTTATACTGCTGACTGGTTATTTATACTGCTGGACTGGTTATTTATACTGCTGGACTGGTTATTTATACTGCTGGACTGGTTATTTATACTGCTGGACTGGTTATTTATACTGGTGGACTGGTTATTTATACTGCTGACTGGTTATTTATACTGCTGACTGGTTATTTATACTGCTGACTGGTTATTTATACTGCTGACTGGTTATTTATACTGCTGGACTGGTTATTTATACTGCTGGACTGGTTATTTATACTGCTGGACTGGTTATTTATACTGCTTGACTGGTTATTTATACTGCTGACTGGTTATTTATACTGCTTGACTGGTTATTTATACTGCTGAGTGTTGCTGGACTGGTTATTTATACTGCTGGACTGGTTATTTATACTGCTGGACTGGTTATTTATACTGCTGGACTGGTTATTTATACTGCTGGACTGGTTATTTATACTGCTGACTGGTTATTTATACTGCTGACTGGTTATTTATACTGCTGGACAGGTTATTTTTACTGCTTGACTGGTTATTTATACTGCTGGACTGGTTATTTATACTGCTGAGTGTTGCTGGATTGGTTATTTATACTGCTGGACTGGTTATTTATACTGCTGAGTGTTGCTGGACAGGTTATTTGTACTTCTGAGTGTTGCTGGACTGGTTATTTATACTGCTGAGTGTTGCTGGACTGGTTATTTATACTGCTGACTGGTTATGTATACTGCTGACTGGCTATTTATACTGCTTGACTGGTTATTTATACTGCTGGACTGGTTATTTATACTGCTGACTGGTTATTTATACTGCTTGACTGGTTATTTATACTGCTTGACTGGTTATTTATACTGCTGAGTGTTGCTGGACTGGTTATTTATACTGCTGACTGGTTATTTATACTGCTGGACTGGTTATTTATACTGCTGGACTGGTTATTTATACTGCTGACTGGTTATTTATACTGCTTGACTGGTTATTTATACTGCTTGACTGGTTATTTATACTGCTGAGTGTTGCTGGACTGGTTATTTATACTGCTGGACTGGTTATTTATACTGCTGAGTGTTGCTGGACTGGTTATTTATACTGCTGACTGGTTATTTATACTGCTTGACTGGTTATTTATACTGCTGACTGGTTATTTATACTGCTTGACTGGTTATTTATACTGCTGAGTGTTGCTGGACTGGTTATTTATACTGCTGGACTGGTTATTTATACTGCTGACTGGTTATTTATACTGCTGGACTGGTTATTTATACTGCTGGACTGGTTATTTATACTGCTGGACTGGTTATTTATACTGCTGACTGGTTATTTATACTGCTGGACTGGTTATTTATACTGCTGGACTGGTTATTTATACTGCTGACTGGTTATTTATACTGCTGGACTGGTTATTTATACTGCTGACTGGTTATTTATACTGCTGGACTGGTTATTTATACTGCTGGACTGGTTATTTATACTGCTGACTGGTTATTTATACTGCTGGACTGGTTATTTATACTGCTGGACTGGTTATTTATACTGCTGGACTGGTTATTTATACTGCTGGACTGGTTATTTATACTGCTGGACTGGTTATTTATACTGCTGACTGGTTATTTATACTGCTGGACTGGTTATTTATACTGCTGACTGGTTATTTATACTGCTGACTGGTTATTTATACTGCTGACTGGTTATTTATACTGCTGACTGGTTATTTATACTGCTGGACTGGTTATTTATACTGCTGGACTGGTTATTTATACTGCTGACTGGTTATTTATACTGCTGGACTGGTTATTTATACTGCTGGACTGGTTATTTATACTGCTGGACTGGTTATTTATACTGCTGACTGGTTATTTATACTGCTGACTGGTTATTTATACTGCTGGACTGGTTATTTATACTGCTGACTGGTTATTTATACTGCTGGACTGGTTATTTATACTGCTGACTGGTTATTTATACTGCTGGACTGGTTATTTATACTGCTGGACTGGTTATTTATACTGCTGGACTGGTTATTTATACTGCTGACTGGTTATTTATACTGCTGACTGGTTATTTATACTGCTGGACTGGTTATTTATACTGCTGGACTGGTTATTTATACTGCTGGACTGGTTATTTATACTGCTGGACTGGTTATTTATACTGCTGACTGGTTATTTATACTGCTGACTGGTTATTTATACTGCTGACTGGTTATTTATACTGCTGACTGGTTATTTATACTGCTGACTGGTTATTTATACTGCTGGACTGGTTATTTATACTGCTGGACTGGTTATTTATACTGCTGGACTGGTTATTTATACTGCTTGACTGGTTATTTATACTGCTGACTGGTTATTTATACTGCTTGACTGGTTATTTATACTGCTGAGTGTTGCTGGACTGGTTATTTATACTGCTGGACTGGTTATTTATACTGCTGACTGGTTATTTATACTGCTTGACTGGTTATTTATACTGCTGACTGGTTATTTATACTGCTTGACTGGTTATTTATACTGCTGAGTGTTGCTGGACTGGTTATTTATACTGCTGGACTGGTTATTTATACTGCTGGACTGGTTATTTATACTGCTGGACTGGTTATTTATACTGCTGACTGGTTATTTATACTGCTGGACTGGTTATTTATACTGCTGACTGGTTATTTATACTGCTGACTGGTTATTTATACTGCTGGACTGGTTATTTATACTGCTGACTGGTTATTTATACTGCTTGACTGGTTATTTATACTGCTGAGTGTTGCTGGACTGGTTATTTATACTGCTGACTGGTTATTTATACTGCTTGACTGGTTATTTATACTGCTGACTGGTTATTTATACTGCTTGACTGGTTATTTATACTGCTGAGTGTTGCTGGACTGGTTATTTATACTGCTGGACTGGTTATTTATACTGCTGGACTGGTTATTTATACTGCTGACTGGTTATTTATATTGCTGACTGGTTATTTATACTGCTGACTGGTTATTTATACTGCTGACTGGTTATTTATACTGCTGGACTGGTTATTTATACTGCTGGACTGGTTATTTATACTGCTGACTGGTTATTTATACTGCTTGACTGGTTATTTATACTGCTTGACTGGTTATTTATACTGCTGAGTGTTGCTGGACTGGTTATTTATACTGCTGGACTGGTTATTTATACTGCTGACTGGTTATTTATACTGCTTGACTGGTTATTTATACTGCTGACTGGTTATTTATACTGCTGACTGGTTATTTATACTGCTTGACTGGTTATTTATACTGCTGAGTGTTGCTGGACTGGTTATTTATACTGCTGGACTGGTTATTTATACTGCTGGACTGGTTATTTATACTGCTGACTGGTTATTTATACTGCTGACTGGTTATTTATACTGCTTGACTGGTTATTTATACTGCTGGACTGGTTATTTATACTGCTGACTGGTTATTTATACTGCTGACTGGTTATTTATACTGCTGACTGGTTATTTATACTGCTTGACTGGTTATTTATACTGCTGGACTGGTTATTTATACTGCTGGACTGGTTATTTATACTGCTGGACTGGTTATTTATACTGCTAACTAGTTATTTATACTGCTGACTGGTTATTTATACTGCTGACTGGTTATTTATATTGCTGACTGGTTATTTATACTGCTGGACTGGTTATTTATACTGCTGACTGGTTATTTATACTGCTGAATGGTTATTTATACTGCTGGACTGGTTATTTATACTGCTAACTAGTTATTTATACTGCTAACTAGTTATTTATACTGCTGGACTGGTTATTTATACTGCTGACTGGTTATTTATACTGCTGGACTGGTTATTTATACTGCTGACTGGTTATTTATACTGCTTGACTGGTTATTTATACTGCGGACTGGTTATTTATACTGCTTGACTGGTTATTTATACTGCTGGACTGGTTATTTATACTGCTGGACTGGTTATTTATACTGCTGACTGGTTATTTATATGCTGACTGGTTATTTATACTGCTGACTGGTTATTTATACTGCTGACTGGTTATTTATACTGCTGGACTGGTTATTTATACTGCTGGACTGGTTATTTATACTGCTGACTGGTTATTTATACTGCTGACTGGTTATTTATACTGCTTGACTGGTTATTTATACTGCTGGACTGGTTATTTATACTGCTGACTGGTTATTTATACTGCATGACTGGTTATTTATACTGCTGGACTGGTTATTTATACTGCTGGACTGGTTATTTATACTGCTGGACTGGTTATTTATACTGCTGGACTGGTTATTTATACTGCTGGACTGGTTATTTATACTGCTGGACTGGTTATTTATACTGCTGACTGGTTATTTATACTGCTGACTGGTTATTTATACTGCTGACTGGTTATTTATACTGCTTGACTGGTTATTTATACTGCTGGACTGGTTATTTATACTGCTGGACTGGTTATTTATACTGCTGGACTGGTTATTTATACTGCTGGACTGGTTATTTATACTGCTGACTGGTTATTTATACTGCTTACTGGTTATTTATACTGCTTACTGGTTATTTATACTGCTGACTGGTTATTTATACTGCTGACTGGTTATTTATACTGCTGGACTGGTTATTTATACTGCTTGACTGGTTATTTATACTGCTGACTGGTTATTTATACTGCTGACTGGTTATTTATATGCTGACTGGTTATTTATACTGCTAACTAGTTATTTATACTGCTGGACTGGTTTTCTATACTGCTGGCTGGTTATTTATACTGCTGGACTGGTTATTTATATGCTGACTGGTTATTTATACTGCTAACTAGTTATTTATACTGCTGACTGGTTATTTATACTGCTGGACTGGTTTTCTATACTGCTGGCTGGTTATTTATACTGCTTGACTGGTTATTTATACTGCTGACTGGTTATTTATACTGCTGGACTAGTTATTTATACTGCTGACTGGTTATTTATACTGCTGGACTGGTTTTTTATACTGCTGACTGGTTATTTATATGCTGACTGGTTATTTATACTGCTGACTGGTTATTTATACTGCTGGACTAGTTATTTATACTGCTGGACTGGTTTTCTATACTGCTGGACTGGTTATTTATACTGCTGACTGGTTATTTATACTGCTTGACTGGTTATTTATACTGCTGACTGGTTATTTATACTGCTGACTGGTTATTTATACTGCTGACTGGTTATTTATACTGCTGACTGGTTATTTATACTGCTGACTGGTTATTTATACTGCTGACTGGTTATTTATACTGCTGACTGGTTATTTATACTGCTGACTGGTTATTTATACTGCTGACTGGTTATTTATACTGCTGACTGGTTATTTATACTGCTGGACTGGTTATTTATACTGCTGGACTGGTTATTTATACTGCTGACTGGTTATTTATACTGCTGGACAGGTTATTTATACTGCTGGACTGGTTATTTTTACTGCTTGACTGGTTATTTATACTGCTGGACTGGTTATTTATACTGCTGAGTGTTGCTGGATTGGTTATTTATACTGCTGGACTGGTTATTTATACTGCTGAGTGTTGCTGGACAGGTTATTTGTACTTCTGAGTGTTGCTGGACTGGTTATTTATACTGCTGAGTGTTGCTGGACTGGTTATTTATACTGCTGACTGGTTATGTATACTGCTGACTGGCTATTTATACTGCTTGACTGGTTATTTATACTGCTGACTGGCTATTTATACTGCTGGACTGGTTATTTATACTGCTGACTGGTTATTTATACTGCTTGACTGGTTATTTATACTGCTGGACTGGTTAGTGATACTGCTGAGTGTTGCTGGACTGGTTAGTTATACTGCTGAGTGTTGCTGGACTGGTTATTTATACTGCTGAGTGTTGCTGGACTGGTTAGTTATACTGCTGAGTGTTGCTGGACTGGTTAGTTATACTGCTGAGTGTTGCTGGACTGGTTAGTTATACTGCTGAGTGTTGCTGGACTGGTTATTTATACTACTGAGTGTTGCTGGACTGGTTAGTTATACTGCTGAGTGTTGCTGGACTGGTTAGTTATACTGCTGAGTGTTGCTGGACTGGTTAGTTATGCTGCTGAGTGTTGCTGGACTGGTTAGTTATGCTGCTGAGTGTTGCTGGACTGGTTAGTTATGCTGCTGAGTGTTGCTGGACTGGTTATTTATACTGCTGAGTGTTGCTGGACTGGTTATTTATACTGCTGAGTGTTGCTGGACTGGTTATTTATACTGCTGAGTGTTGCTGGACTGGTTAGTTATGCTGCTGAGTGTTGCTGGACTGGTTAGTTATGCTGCTGAGTGTTGCTGGACTGGTTATTTATACTGCTGAGTGTTGCTGGACTGGTTATTTATACTGCTGAGTGTTGCTGGACTGGTTATTTATACTGCTGAGTGTTGCTGGACTGGTTAGTTATACTGCTGAGTGTTGCTGGACTGGTTAGTTATACTGCTGAGTGTTGCTGGACTGGTTATTTATACTGCTGAGTGTTGCTGGACTGGTTAGTTATACTGCTGAGTGTTGCTGGACTGGTTAGTTATACTGCTGAGTGTTGCTGGACTGGTTAGTTATACTGCTGAGTGTTGCTGGACTGGTTATTTATACTGCTGGACTGGTTATTTATACTGCTGACTGGTTATTTATACTGCTGGACTGGTTATTTATACTGCTGGACTGGTTATTTATACTGCTGACTGGTTATTTATACTGCTGGACTGGTTATTTATACTGCTGACCTGTTATTTATACTGCTGACTGGTTATTTATACTGCTGACTGGTTATTTATACTGCTGACTGGTTATTTATACTGCTTGACTGGTTATTTATACTGCTGACTGGTTATTTATACTGCTGACTGGTTATTTATACTGCTGACTGGTTATTTATACTGCTGACTGGTTATTTATACTGCTGACTGGTTATTTATACTGCTGACTGGTTATTTATACTGCTGACTGGTTATTTATACTGCTGACTGGTTATTTATACTGCTGACTGGTTATTTATACTGCTGACTGGTTATTTATACTGCTGGACTGGTTATTTATACTGCTGGACTGGTTATTTATACTGCTGACTGGTTATTTATACTGCTGGACAGGTTATTTTTACTGCTTGACTGGTTATTTATACTGCTGGACTGGTTATTTATACTGCTGAGTGTTGCTGGATTGGTTATTTATACTGCTGGACTGGTTATTTATACTGCTGAGTGTTGCTGGACAGGTTATTTGTACTTCTGAGTGTTGCTGGACTGGTTATTTATACTGCTGAGTGTTGCTGGACTGGTTATTTATACTGCTGACTGGTTATGTATACTGCTGACTGGCTATTTATACTGCTTGACTGGTTATTTATACTGCTGACTGGCTATTTATACTGCTGACTGGTTATTTATACTGCTGACTGGTTATTTATACTGCTGGACTGGTTATTTATACTGCTTGACTGGTTATTTATACTGCTGGACTGGTTATTTATACTGCTGACTGGTTATTTATACTGCTTGACTGGTTATTTATACTGCTTGACTGGTTATTTATACTGCTGAGTGTTGCTGGACTGGTTATTTATACTGCTGGACTGGTTATTTATACTGCTGAGTGTTGCTGGACTGGTTATTTATACTGCTGACTGGTTATTTATACTGCTTGACTGGTTATTTATACTGCTGACTGGTTATTTATACTGCTTGACTGGTTATTTATACTGCTGAGTGTTGCTGGACTGGTTATTTATACTGCTGGACTGGTTATTTATACTGCTGACTGGTTATTTATACTGCTGGACTGGTTATTTATACTGCTGGACTGGTTATTTATACTGCTGGACTGGTTATTTATACTGCTGAATGGTTATTTATTCTGCTGGACTGGTTATTTATACTGCTGGACTGGTTATTTATACTGCTGACTGGTTATTTATACTGCTGGACTGGTTATTTATACTGCTGGACAGGTTATTTATACTGCTGGACTGGTTATTTTTACTGCTTGACTGGTTATTTATACTGCTGGACTGGTTATTTATACTGCTGAGTGTTGCTGGATTGGTTATTTATACTGCTGGACTGGTTATTTATACTGCTGAGTGTTGCTGGACAGGTTATTTGTACTTCTGAGTGTTGCTGGACTGGTTATTTATACTGCTGAGTGTTGCTGGACTGGTTATTTATACTGCTGACTGGTTATGTATACTGCTGACTGGCTATTTATACTGCTTGACTGGTTATTTATACTGCTGACTGGCTATTTATACTGCTGGACTGGTTATTTATACTGCTGACTGGTTATTTATACTGCTTGACTGGTTATTTATACTGCTGGACTGGTTAGTGATACTGCTGATTGTTGCTGGACTGGTTAGTTATACTGCTGAGTGTTGCTGGACTGGTTATTTATACTGCTGAGTGTTGCTGGACTGGTTAGTTATACTGCTGAGTGTTGCTGGACTGGTTAGTTATACTGCTGAGTGTTGCTGGACTGGTTAGTTATACTGCTGAGTGTTGCTGGACTGGTTATTTATACTACTGAGTGTTGCTGGACTGGTTAGTTATACTGCTGAGTGTTGCTGGACTGGTTAGTTATACTGCTGAGTGTTGCTGGACTGGTTAGTTATGCTGCTGAGTGTTGCTGGACTGGTTAGTTATGCTGCTGAGTGTTGCTGGACTGGTTAGTTATGCTGCTGAGTGTTGCTGGACTGGTTATTTATACTGCTGAGTGTTGCTGGACTGGTTATTTATACTGCTGAGTGTTGCTGGACTGGTTATTTATACTGCTGAGTGTTGCTGGACTGGTTAGTTATGCTGCTGAGTGTTGCTGGACTGGTTAGTTATGCTGCTGAGTGTTGCTGGACTGGTTATTTATACTGCTGAGTGTTGCTGGACTGGTTATTTATACTGCTGAGTGTTGCTGGACTGGTTATTTATACTGCTGAGTGTTGCTGGACTGGTTAGTTATACTGCTGAGTGTTGCTGGACTGGTTAGTTATACTGCTGAGTGTTGCTGGACTGGTTATTTATACTGCTGAGTGTTGCTGGACTGGTTAGTTATACTGCTGAGTGTTGCTGGACTGGTTAGTTATACTGCTGAGTGTTGCTGGACTGGTTAGTTATACTGCTGAGTGTTGCTGGACTGGTTATTTATACTGCTGGACTGGTTATTTATACTGCTGACTGGTTATTTATACTGCTGGACTGGTTATTTATACTGCTGGACTGGTTATTTATACTGCTGACTGGTTATTTATACTGCTGGACTGGTTATTTATACTGCTGACTGGTTATTTATACTGCTGACTGGTTATTTATACTGCTGACTGGTTATTTATACTGCTGACTGGTTATTTATACTGCTTGACTGGTTATTTATACTGCTGACTGGTTATTTATACTGCTGACTGGTTATTTATACTGCTGACTGGTTATTTATACTGCTGACTGGTTATTTATACTGCTGACTGGTTATTTATACTGCTGACTGGTTATTTATACTGCTGACTGGTTATTTATACTGCTGACTGGTTATTTATACTGCTGACTGGTTATTTATACTGCTGGACTGGTTATTTATACTGCTGGACTGGTTATTTATACTGCTGACTGGTTATTTATACTGCTGAGTGTTGCTGGACTGGTTATTTATACTGCTGAGTGTTGCTGGACTGGTTATTTATACTGCTGAGTGTTGCTGGACTGGTTAGTTATACTGCTGAGTGTTGCTGGACTGGTTAGTTATACTGCTGAGTGTTGCTGGACTGGTTATTTATACTGCTGAGTGTTGCTGGACTGGTTAGTTATACTGCTGAGTGTTGCTGGACTGGTTAGTTATACTGCTGAGTGTTGCTGGACTGGTTAGTTATACTGCTGAGTGTTGCTGGACTGGTTATTTATACTGCTGGACTGGTTATTTATACTGCTGACTGGTTATTTATACTGCTGGACTGGTTATTTATACTGCTGGACTGGTTATTTATACTGCTGACTGGTTATTTATACTGCTGGACTGGTTATTTATACTGCTGACTGGTTATTTATACTGCTGACTGGTTATTTATACTGCTGACTGGTTATTTATACTGCTGACTGGTTATTTATACTGCTGGACTGGTTATTTATACTGCTGACTGGTTATTTATACTGCTGGACAGGTTATTTATACTGCTGGACTGGTTATTTTTACTGCTTGACTGGTTATTTATACTGCTGGACTGGTTATTTATACTGCTGAGTGTTGCTGGATTGGTTATTTATACTGCTGGACTGGTTATTTATACTGCTGAGTGTTGCTGGACAGGTTATTTGTACTTCTGAGTGTTGCTGGACTGGTTATTTATACTGCTGAGTGTTGCTGGACTGGTTATTTATACTGCTGACTGGTTATGTATACTGCTGACTGGCTATTTATACTGCTTGACTGGTTTTTTATACTGCTGACTGGCTATTTATACTGCTGGACTGGTTATTTATACTGCTGACTGGTTATTTATACTGCTTGACTGGTTATTTATACTGCTGGACTGGTTAGTGATACTGCTGAGTGTTGCTGGACTGGTTAGTTATACTGCTGAGTGTTGCTGGACTGGTTATTTATACTGCTGAGTGTTGCTGGACTGGTTAGTTATACTGCTGAGTGTTGCTGGACTGGTTAGTTATACTGCTGAGTGTTGCTGGACTGGTTAGTTATACTGCTGAGTGTTGCTGGACTGGTTATTTATACTACTGAGTGTTGCTGGACTGGTTAGTTATACTGCTGAGTGTTGCTGGACTGGTTAGTTATACTGCTGAGTGTTGCTGGACTGGTTAGTTATGCTGCTGAGTGTTGCTGGACTGGTTAGTTATGCTGCTGACTGGTTATTTATACTGCTGACTGGTTATTTATACTGCTGGACTGGTTATTTATACTGCTGGACTGGTTATTTATACTGCTGACTGGTTATTTATACTGCTGAGTGTTGCTGGACTGGTTATTTATACTGCTGAGTGTTGCTGGACTGGTTATTTATACTGCTGAGTGTTGCTGGACTGGTTAGTTATACTGCTGAGTGTTGCTGGACTGGTTAGTTATACTGCTGAGTGTTGCTGGACTGGTTATTTATACTGCTGAGTGTTGCTGGACTGGTTAGTTATACTGCTGAGTGTTGCTGGACTGGTTAGTTATACTGCTGAGTGTTGCTGGACTGGTTAGTTATACTGCTGAGTGTTGCTGGACTGGTTATTTATACTGCTGGACTGGTTATTTATACTGCTGACTGGTTATTTATACTGCTGGACTGGTTATTTATACTGCTGGACTGGTTATTTATACTGTTGACTGGTTATTTATACTGCTGGACTGGTTATTTATACTGCTGACTGGTTATTTATACTGCTGACTGGTTATTTATACTGCTGACTGGTTATTTATACTGCTGACTGGTTATTTATACTGCTGGACTGGTTATTTATACTGCTGACTGGTTATTTATACTGCTGGACAGGTTATTTATACTGCTGGACTGGTTATTTTTACTGCTTGACTGGTTATTTATACTGCTGGACTGGTTATTTATACTGCTGAGTGTTGCTGGATTGGTTATTTATACTGCTGGACTGGTTATTTATACTGCTGAGTGTTGCTGGACAGGTTATTTGTACTTCTGAGTGTTGCTGGACTGGTTATTTATACTGCTGAGTGTTGCTGGACTGGTTATTTATACTGCTGACTGGTTATGTATACTGCTGACTGGCTATTTATACTGCTTGACTGGTTTTTTATACTGCTGACTGGCTATTTATACTGCTGGACTGGTTATTTATACTGCTGACTGGTTATTTATACTGCTTGACTGGTTATTTATACTGCTGGACTGGTTAGTGATACTGCTGAGTGTTGCTGGACTGGTTAGTTATACTGCTGAGTGTTGCTGGACTGGTTATTTATACTGCTGAGTGTTGCTGGACTGGTTAGTTATACTGCTGAGTGTTGCTGGACTGGTTAGTTATACTGCTGAGTGTTGCTGGACTGGTTAGTTATACTGCTGAGTGTTGCTGGACTGGTTATTTATACTACTGAGTGTTGCTGGACTGGTTAGTTATACTGCTGAGTGTTGCTGGACTGGTTAGTTATACTGCTGAGTGTTGCTGGACTGGTTAGTTATGCTGCTGAGTGTTGCTGGACTGGTTAGTTATGCTGCTGAGTGTTGCTGGACTGGTTAGTTATGCTGCTGAGTGTTGCTGGACTGGTTATTTATACTGCTGAGTGTTGCTGGACTGGTTATTTATACTGCTGAGTGTTGCTGGACTGGTTATTTATACTGCTGAGTGTTGCTGGACTGGTTAGTTATGCTGCTGAGTGTTGCTGGACTGGTTAGTTATGCTGCTGAGTGTTGCTGGACTGGTTATTTATACTGCTGAGTGTTGCTGGACTGGTTATTTATACTGCTGAGTGTTGCTGGACTGGTTATTTATACTGCTGAGTGTTGCTGGACTGGTTAGTTATACTGCTGAGTGTTGCTGGACTGGTTAGTTATACTGCTGAGTGTTGCTGGACTGGTTATTTATACTGCTGAGTGTTGCTGGACTGGTTAGTTATACTGCTGAGTGTTGCTGGACTGGTTAGTTATACTGCTGAGTGTTGCTGGACTGGTTAGTTATACTGCTGAGTGTTGCTGGACTGGTTATTTATACTGCTGGACTGGTTATTTATACTGCTGACTGGTTATTTATACTGCTGGACTGGTTATTTATACTGCTGGACTGGTTATTTATACTGCTGACTGGTTATTTATACTGCTGGACTGGTTATTTATACTGCTGACTGGTTATTTATACTGCTGACTGGTTATTTATACTGCTGACTGGTTATTTATACTGCTGACTGGTTATTTATACTGCTTGACTGGTTATTTATACTGCTGACTGGTTATTTATACTGCTGACTGGTTATTTATACTGCTGACTGGTTATTTATACTGCTGACTGGTTATTTATACTGCTGACTGGTTATTTATACTGCTGACTGGTTATTTATACTGCTGACTGGTTATTTATACTGCTGACTGGTTATTTATACTGCTGACTGGTTATTTATACTGCTGACTGGTTATTTATACTGCTGGACTGGTTATTTATACTGCTGGACTGGTTATTTATACTGCTGACTGGTTATTTATACTGCTGAGTGTTGCTGGACTGGTTATTTATACTGCTGAGTGTTGCTGGACTGGTTATTTATACTGCTGAGTGTTGCTGGACTGGTTAGTTATACTGCTGAGTGTTGCTGGACTGGTTAGTTATACTGCTGAGTGTTGCTGGACTGGTTATTTATACTGCTGAGTGTTGCTGGACTGGTTAGTTATACTGCTGAGTGTTGCTGGACTGGTTAGTTATACTGCTGAGTGTTGCTGGACTGGTTAGTTATACTGCTGAGTGTTGCTGGACTGGTTATTTATACTGCTGGACTGGTTATTTATACTGCTGACTGGTTATTTATACTGCTGGACTGGTTATTTATACTGCTGGACTGGTTATTTATACTGTTGACTGGTTATTTATACTGCTGGACTGGTTATTTATACTGCTGACTGGTTATTTATACTGCTGACTGGTTATTTATACTGCTGACTGGTTATTTATACTGCTGACTGGTTATTTATACTGCTGGACTGGTTATTTATACTGCTGACTGGTTATTTATACTGCTGGACAGGTTATTTATACTGCTGGACTGGTTATTTTTACTGCTTGACTGGTTATTTATACTGCTGGACTGGTTATTTATACTGCTGAGTGTTGCTGGATTGGTTATTTATACTGCTGGACTGGTTATTTATACTGCTGAGTGTTGCTGGACAGGTTATTTGTACTTCTGAGTGTTGCTGGACTGGTTATTTATACTGCTGAGTGTTGCTGGACTGGTTATTTATACTGCTGACTGGTTATGTATACTGCTGACTGGCTATTTATACTGCTTGACTGGTTTTTTATACTGCTGACTGGCTATTTATACTGCTGGACTGGTTATTTATACTGCTGACTGGTTATTTATACTGCTTGACTGGTTATTTATACTGCTGGACTGGTTAGTGATACTGCTGAGTGTTGCTGGACTGGTTAGTTATACTGCTGAGTGTTGCTGGACTGGTTATTTATACTGCTGAGTGTTGCTGGACTGGTTAGTTATACTGCTGAGTGTTGCTGGACTGGTTAGTTATACTGCTGAGTGTTGCTGGACTGGTTAGTTATACTGCTGAGTGTTGCTGGACTGGTTATTTATACTACTGAGTGTTGCTGGACTGGTTAGTTATACTGCTGAGTGTTGCTGGACTGGTTAGTTATACTGCTGAGTGTTGCTGGACTGGTTAGTTATGCTGCTGAGTGTTGCTGGACTGGTTAGTTATGCTGCTGAGTGTTGCTGGACTGGTTAGTTATGCTGCTGAGTGTTGCTGGACTGGTTATTTATACTGCTGAGTGTTGCTGGACTGGTTATTTATACTGCTGAGTGTTGCTGGACTGGTTATTTATACTGCTGAGTGTTGCTGGACTGGTTAGTTATGCTGCTGAGTGTTGCTGGACTGGTTAGTTATGCTGCTGAGTGTTGCTGGACTGGTTATTTATACTGCTGAGTGTTGCTGGACTGGTTATTTATACTGCTGAGTGTTGCTGGACTGGTTATTTATACTGCTGAGTGTTGCTGGACTGGTTAGTTATACTGCTGAGTGTTGCTGGACTGGTTAGTTATACTGCTGAGTGTTGCTGGACTGGTTATTTATACTGCTGAGTGTTGCTGGACTGGTTAGTTATACTGCTGAGTGTTGCTGGACTGGTTAGTTATACTGCTGAGTGTTGCTGGACTGGTTAGTTATACTGCTGAGTGTTGCTGGACTGGTTATTTATACTGCTGGACTGGTTATTTATACTGCTGACTGGTTATTTATACTGCTGGACTGGTTATTTATACTGCTGGACTGGTTATTTATACTGCTGACTGGTTATTTATACTGCTGGACTGGTTATTTATACTGCTGACTGGTTATTTATACTGCTGACTGGTTATTTATACTGCTGACTGGTTATTTATACTGCTGACTGGTTATTTATACTGCTTGACTGGTTATTTATACTGCTGACTGGTTATTTATACTGCTGACTGGTTATTTATACTGCTGACTGGTTATTTATACTGCTGACTGGTTATTTATACTGCTGACTGGTTATTTATACTGCTGACTGGTTATTTATACTGCTGACTGGTTATTTATACTGCTGACTGGTTATTTATACTGCTGACTGGTTATTTATACTGCTGGACTGGTTATTTATACTGCTGGACTGGTTATTTATACTGCTGACTGGTTATTTATACTGCTGGACAGGTTATTTTTACTGCTTGACTGGTTATTTATACTGCTGGACTGGTTATTTATACTGCTGAGTGTTGCTGGATTGGTTATTTATACTGCTGGACTGGTTATTTATACTGCTGACTGGTTATTTATACTGCTGACTGGTTATTTATACTGCTGACTGGTTATTTATACTGCTGACTGGTTATTTATACTGCTGGACTGGTTATTTATACTGCTGGACTGGTTATTTATACTGCTGACTGGTTATTTATACTGCTGAGTGTTGCTGGACTGGTTATTTATACTGCTGAGTGTTGCTGGACTGGTTATTTATACTGCTGAGTGTTGCTGGACTGGTTAGTTATACTGCTGAGTGTTGCTGGACTGGTTAGTTATACTGCTGAGTGTTGCTGGACTGGTTATTTATACTGCTGAGTGTTGCTGGACTGGTTAGTTATACTGCTGAGTGTTGCTGGACTGGTTAGTTATACTGCTGAGTGTTGCTGGACTGGTTAGTTATACTGCTGAGTGTTGCTGGACTGGTTATTTATACTGCTGGACTGGTTATTTATACTGCTGACTGGTTATTTATACTGCTGGACTGGTTATTTATACTGCTGGACTGGTTATTTATACTGTTGACTGGTTATTTATACTGCTGGACTGGTTATTTATACTGCTGACTGGTTATTTATACTGCTGACTGGTTATTTATACTGCTGACTGGTTATTTATACTGCTGACTGGTTATTTATACTGCTGGACTGGTTATTTATACTGCTGACTGGTTATTTATACTGCTGGACAGGTTATTTATACTGCTGGACTGGTTATTTTTACTGCTTGACTGGTTATTTATACTGCTGGACTGGTTATTTATACTGCTGAGTGTTGCTGGATTGGTTATTTATACTGCTGGACTGGTTATTTATACTGCTGAGTGTTGCTGGACAGGTTATTTGTACTTCTGAGTGTTGCTGGACTGGTTATTTATACTGCTGAGTGTTGCTGGACTGGTTATTTATACTGCTGACTGGTTATGTATACTGCTGACTGGCTATTTATACTGCTTGACTGGTTTTTTATACTGCTGACTGGCTATTTATACTGCTGGACTGGTTATTTATACTGCTGACTGGTTATTTATACTGCTTGACTGGTTATTTATACTGCTGGACTGGTTAGTGATACTGCTGAGTGTTGCTGGACTGGTTAGTTATACTGCTGAGTGTTGCTGGACTGGTTATTTATACTGCTGAGTGTTGCTGGACTGGTTAGTTATACTGCTGAGTGTTGCTGGACTGGTTAGTTATACTGCTGAGTGTTGCTGGACTGGTTAGTTATACTGCTGAGTGTTGCTGGACTGGTTATTTATACTACTGAGTGTTGCTGGACTGGTTAGTTATACTGCTGAGTGTTGCTGGACTGGTTAGTTATACTGCTGAGTGTTGCTGGACTGGTTAGTTATGCTGCTGAGTGTTGCTGGACTGGTTAGTTATGCTGCTGAGTGTTGCTGGACTGGTTAGTTATGCTGCTGAGTGTTGCTGGACTGGTTATTTATACTGCTGAGTGTTGCTGGACTGGTTATTTATACTGCTGAGTGTTGCTGGACTGGTTATTTATACTGCTGAGTGTTGCTGGACTGGTTAGTTATGCTGCTGAGTGTTGCTGGACTGGTTAGTTATGCTGCTGAGTGTTGCTGGACTGGTTATTTATACTGCTGAGTGTTGCTGGACTGGTTATTTATACTGCTGAGTGTTGCTGGACTGGTTATTTATACTGCTGAGTGTTGCTGGACTGGTTAGTTATACTGCTGAGTGTTGCTGGACTGGTTAGTTATACTGCTGAGTGTTGCTGGACTGGTTATTTATACTGCTGAGTGTTGCTGGACTGGTTAGTTATACTGCTGAGTGTTGCTGGACTGGTTAGTTATACTGCTGAGTGTTGCTGGACTGGTTAGTTATACTGCTGAGTGTTGCTGGACTGGTTATTTATACTGCTGGACTGGTTATTTATACTGCTGACTGGTTATTTATACTGCTGGACTGGTTATTTATACTGCTGGACTGGTTATTTATACTGCTGACTGGTTATTTATACTGCTGGACTGGTTATTTATACTGCTGACTGGTTATTTATACTGCTGACTGGTTATTTATACTGCTGACTGGTTATTTATACTGCTGACTGGTTATTTATACTGCTTGACTGGTTATTTATACTGCTGACTGGTTATTTATACTGCTGACTGGTTATTTATACTGCTGACTGGTTATTTATACTGCTGACTGGTTATTTATACTGCTGACTGGTTATTTATACTGCTGACTGGTTATTTATACTGCTGACTGGTTATTTATACTGCTGACTGGTTATTTATACTGCTGACTGGTTATTTATACTGCTGGACTGGTTATTTATACTGCTGGACTGGTTATTTATACTGCTGACTGGTTATTTATACTGCTGGACAGGTTATTTTTACTGCTTGACTGGTTATTTATACTGCTGGACTGGTTATTTATACTGCTGAGTGTTGCTGGATTGGTTATTTATACTGCTGGACTGGTTATTTATACTGCTGAGTGTTGCTGGACAGGTTATTTGTACTTCTGAGTGTTGCTGGACTGGTTATTTATACTGCTGAGTGTTGCTGGACTGGTTATTTATACTGCTGACTGGTTATGTATACTGCTGACTGGCTATTTATACTGCTTGACTGGTTATTTATACTGCTGGACTGGTTATTTATACTGCTGACTGGTTATTTATACTGCTTGACTGGTTATTTATACTGCTTGACTGGTTATTTATACTGCTGAGTGTTGCTGGACTGGTTATTTATACTGCTGACTGGTTATTTATACTGCTGGACTGGTTATTTATACTGCTGGACTGGTTATTTATACTGCTGACTGGTTATTTATACTGCTGACTGGTTATTTATACTGCTGGACTGGTTATTTATACTGCTGGACTGGTTATTTATACTGCTGGACTGGTTATTTATACTGCTGGACAGGTTATTTTTACTGCTTGACTGGTTATTTATACTGCTGGACTGGTTATTTATACTGCTGAGTGTTGCTGGATTGGTTATTTATACTGCTGGACTGGTTATTTATACTGCTGAGTGTTGCTGGACAGGTTATTTGTACTTCTGAGTGTTGCTGGACTGGTTATTTATACTGCTGAGTGTTGCTGGACTGGTTATTTATACTGCTGACTGGTTATGTATACTGCTGACTGGCTATTTATACTGCTTGACTGGTTATTTATACTGCTGGACTGGTTATTTATACTGCTGACTGGTTATTTATACTGCTTGACTGGTTATTTATACTGCTTGACTGGTTATTTATACTGCTGAGTGTTGCTGGACTGGTTATTTATACTGCTGACTGGTTATTTATACTGCTGGACTGGTTATTTATACTGCTGGACTGGTTATTTATACTGCTGACTGGTTATTTATACTGCTTGACTGGTTATTTATACTGCTTGACTGGTTATTTATACTGCTGAGTGTTGCTGGACTGGTTATTTATACTGCTGGACTGGTTATTTATACTGCTGAGTGTTGCTGGACTGGTTATTTATACTGCTGACTGGTTATTTATACTGCTTGACTGGTTATTTATACTGCTGACTGGTTATTTATACTGCTTGACTGGTTATTTATACTGCTGAGTGTTGCTGGACTGGTTATTTATACTGCTGGACTGGTTATTTATACTGCTGACTGGTTATTTATACTGCTGGACTGGTTATTTATACTGCTGGACTGGTTATTTATACTGCTGGACTGGTTATTTATACTGCTGACTGGTTATTTATACTGCTGGACTGGTTATTTATACTGCTGGACTGGTTATTTATACTGCTGACTGGTTATTTATACTGCTGGACTGGTTATTTATACTGCTGACTGGTTATTTATACTGCTGGACTGGTTATTTATACTGCTGGACTGGTTATTTATACTGCTGACTGGTTATTTATACTGCTGGACTGGTTATTTATACTGCTGGACTGGTTATTTATACTGCTGGACTGGTTATTTATACTGCTGGACTGGTTATTTATACTGCTGGACTGGTTATTTATACTGCTGACTGGTTATTTATACTGCTGGACTGGTTATTTATACTGCTGACTGGTTATTTATACTGCTGACTGGTTATTTATACTGCTGACTGGTTATTTATACTGCTGACTGGTTATTTATACTGCTGGACTGGTTATTTATACTGCTGGACTGGTTATTTATACTGCTGGACTGGTTATTTATACTGCTGGACTGGTTATTTATACTGCTGGACTGGTTATTTATACTGCTGACTGGTTATTTATACTGCTGACTGGTTATTTATACTGCTGGACTGGTTATTTATACTGCTGACTGGTTATTTATACTGCTGGACTGGTTATTTATACTGCTGACTGGTTATTTATACTGCTGGACTGGTTATTTATACTGCTGGACTGGTTATTTATACTGCTGGACTGGTTATTTATACTGCTGACTGGTTATTTATACTGCTGACTGGTTATTTATACTGCTGGACTGGTTATTTATACTGCTGGACTGGTTATTTATACTGCTGGACTGGTTATTTATACTGCTGGACTGGTTATTTATACTGGTGGACTGGTTATTTATACTGCTGACTGGTTATTTATACTGCTGACTGGTTATTTATACTGCTGACTGGTTATTTATACTGCTGACTGGTTATTTATACTGCTGACTGGTTATTTATACTGCTGGACTGGTTATTTATACTGCTGGACTGGTTATTTATACTGCTGGACTGGTTATTTATACTGCTTGACTGGTTATTTATACTGCTGACTGGTTATTTATACTGCTTGACTGGTTATTTATACTGCTGAGTGTTGCTGGACTGGTTATTTATACTGCTGGACTGGTTATTTATACTGCTGGACTGGTTATTTATACTGCTGGACTGGTTATTTATACTGCTGGACTGGTTATTTATACTGCTGACTGGTTATTTATTCTGCTGACTGGTTATTTATACTGCTGGACAGGTTATTTTTACTGCTTGACTGGTTATTTATACTGCTGGACTGGTTATTTATACTGCTGAGTGTTGCTGGATTGGTTATTTATACTGCTGGACTGGTTATTTATACTGCTGAGTGTTGCTGGACAGGTTATTTGTACTTCTGAGTGTTGCTGGACTGGTTATTTATACTGCTGAGTGTTGCTGGACTGGTTATTTATACTGCTGACTGGTTATGTATACTGCTGACTGGCTATTTATACTGCTTGACTGGTTATTTATACTGCTGGACTGGTTATTTATACTGCTGACTGGTTATTTATACTGCTTGACTGGTTATTTATACTGCTTGACTGGTTATTTATACTGCTGAGTGTTGCTGGACTGGTTATTTATACTGCTGACTGGTTATTTATACTGCTGGACTGGTTATTTATACTGCTGGACTGGTTATTTATACTGCTGACTGGTTATTTATACTGCTTGACTGGTTATTTATACTGCTTGACTGGTTATTTATACTGCTGAGTGTTGCTGGACTGGTTATTTATACTGCTGGACTGGTTATTTATACTGCTGAGTGTTGCTGGACTGGTTATTTATACTGCTGACTGGTTATTTATACTGCTTGACTGGTTATTTATACTGCTGACTGGTTATTTATACTGCTTGACTGGTTATTTATACTGCTGAGTGTTGCTGGACTGGTTATTTATACTGCTGGACTGGTTATTTATACTGCTGACTGGTTATTTATACTGCTGGACTGGTTATTTATACTGCTGGACTGGTTATTTATACTGCTGGACTGGTTATTTATACTGCTGACTGGTTATTTATACTGCTGGACTGGTTATTTATACTGCTGGACTGGTTATTTATACTGCTGACTGGTTATTTATACTGCTGGACTGGTTATTTATACTGCTGACTGGTTATTTATACTGCTGGACTGGTTATTTATACTGCTGGACTGGTTATTTATACTGCTGACTGGTTATTTATACTGCTGGACTGGTTATTTATACTGCTGGACTGGTTATTTATACTGCTGGACTGGTTATTTATACTGCTGGACTGGTTATTTATACTGCTGGACTGGTTATTTATACTGCTGACTGGTTATTTATACTGCTGGACTGGTTATTTATACTGCTGACTGGTTATTTATACTGCTGACTGGTTATTTATACTGCTGACTGGTTATTTATACTGCTGACTGGTTATTTATACTGCTGGACTGGTTATTTATACTGCTGGACTGGTTATTTATACTGCTGACTGGTTATTTATACTGCTGGACTGGTTATTTATACTGCTGGACTGGTTATTTATACTGCTGGACTGGTTATTTATACTGCTGACTGGTTATTTATACTGCTGACTGGTTATTTATACTGCTGGACTGGTTATTTATACTGCTGACTGGTTATTTATACTGCTGGACTGGTTATTTATACTGCTGACTGGTTATTTATACTGCTGGACTGGTTATTTATACTGCTGGACTGGTTATTTATACTGCTGGACTGGTTATTTATACTGCTGACTGGTTATTTATACTGCTGACTGGTTATTTATACTGCTGGACTGGTTATTTATACTGTTGGACTGGTTATTTATACTGCTGGACTGGTTATTTATACTGCTGGACTGGTTATTTATACTGCTGACTGGTTATTTATACTGCTGACTGGTTATTTATACTGCTGACTGGTTATTTATACTGCTGACTGGTTATTTATACTGCTGACTGGTTATTTATACTGCTGGACTGGTTATTTATACTGCTGGACTGGTTATTTATACTGCTGGACTGGTTATTTATACTGCTTGACTGGTTATTTATACTGCTGACTGGTTATTTATACTGCTTGACTGGTTATTTATACTGCTGAGTGTTGCTGGACTGGTTATTTATACTGCTGGACTGGTTATTTATACTGCTGACTGGTTATTTATACTGCTTGACTGGTTATTTATACTGCTGACTGGTTATTTATACTGCTTGACTGGTTATTTATACTGCTGAGTGTTGCTGGACTGGTTATTTATACTGCTGGACTGGTTATTTATACTGCTGGACTGGTTATTTATACTGCTGGACTGGTTATTTATACTGCTGACTGGTTATTTATACTGCTGGACTGGTTATTTATACTGCTGACTGGTTATTTATACTGCTGACTGGTTATTTATACTGCTGGACTGGTTATTTATACTGCTGGACTGGTTATTTATACTGCTGACTGGTTATTTATACTGCTTGACTGGTTATTTATACTGCTTGACTGGTTATTTATACTGCTGAGTGTTGCTGGACTGGTTATTTATACTGCTGGACTGGTTATTTATACTGCTGAGTGTTGCTGGACTGGTTATTTATACTGCTGACTGGTTATTTATACTGCTTGACTGGTTATTTATACTGCTGACTGGTTATTTATACTGCTTGACTGGTTATTTATACTGCTGAGTGTTGCTGGACTGGTTATTTATACTGCTGGACTGGTTATTTATACTGCTGACTGGTTATTTATACTGCTGGACTGGTTATTTATACTGCTGGACTGGTTATTTATACTGCTGGACTGGTTATTTATACTGCTGACTGGTTATTTATACTGCTGGACTGGTTATTTATACTGCTGGACTGGTTATTTATACTGCTGACTGGTTATTTATACTGCTGGACTGGTTATTTATACTGCTGACTGGTTATTTATACTGCTGGACTGGTTATTTATACTGCTGGACTGGTTATTTATACTGCTGACTGGTTATTTATACTGCTGGACTGGTTATTTATACTGCTGGACTGGTTATTTATACTGCTGGACTGGTTATTTATACTGCTGGACTGGTTATTTATACTGCTGGACTGGTTATTTATACTGCTGACTGGTTATTTATACTGCTGGACTGGTTATTTATACTGCTGACTGGTTATTTATACTGCTGACTGGTTATTTATACTGCTGACTGGTTATTTATACTGCTGACTGGTTATTTATACTGCTGGACTGGTTATTTATACTGCTGGACTGGTTATTTATACTGCTGGACTGGTTATTTATACTGCTGGACTGGTTATTTATACTGCTGGACTGGTTATTTATACTGCTGACTGGTTATTTATACTGCTGACTGGTTATTTATACTGCTGGACTGGTTATTTATACTGCTGACTGGTTATTTATACTGCTGGACTGGTTATTTATACTGCTGACTGGTTATTTATACTGCTGGACTGGTTATTTATACTGCTGGACTGGTTATTTATACTGCTGGACTGGTTATTTATACTGCTGACTGGTTATTTATACTGCTGACTGGTTATTTATACTGCTGGACTGGTTATTTATACTGCTGGACTGGTTATTTATACTGCTGGACTGGTTATTTATACTGCTGGACTGGTTATTTATACTGGTGGACTGGTTATTTATACTGCTGACTGGTTATTTATACTGCTGACTGGTTATTTATACTGCTGACTGGTTATTTATACTGCTGACTGGTTATTTATACTGCTGACTGGTTATTTATACTGCTGGACTGGTTATTTATACTGCTGGACTGGTTATTTATACTGCTGGACTGGTTATTTATACTGCTTGACTGGTTATTTATACTGCTGACTGGTTATTTATACTGCTTGACTGGTTATTTATACTGCTGAGTGTTGCTGGACTGGTTATTTATACTGCTGGACTGGTTATTTATACTGCTGGACTGGTTATTTATACTGCTGGACTGGTTATTTATACTGCTGGACTGGTTATTTATACTGCTGACTGGTTATTTATACTGCTGACTGGTTATTTATACTGCTGGACAGGTTATTTTTACTGCTTGACTGGTTATTTATACTGCTGGACTGGTTATTTATACTGCTGAGTGTTGCTGGATTGGTTATTTATACTGCTGGACTGGTTATTTATACTGCTGAGTGTTGCTGGACAGGTTATTTGTACTTCTGAGTGTTGCTGGACTGGTTATTTATACTGCTGAGTGTTGCTGGACTGGTTATTTATACTGCTGACTGGTTATGTATACTGCTGACTGGCTATTTATACTGCTTGACTGGTTATTTATACTGCTGGACTGGTTATTTATACTGCTGACTGGTTATTTATACTGCTTGACTGGTTATTTATACTGCTTGACTGGTTATTTATACTGCTGAGTGTTGCTGGACTGGTTATTTATACTGCTGACTGGTTATTTATACTGCTGGACTGGTTATTTATACTGCTGGACTGGTTATTTATACTGCTGACTGGTTATTTATACTGCTTGACTGGTTATTTATACTGCTTGACTGGTTATTTATACTGCTGAGTGTTGCTGGACTGGTTATTTATACTGCTGGACTGGTTATTTATACTGCTGAGTGTTGCTGGACTGGTTATTTATACTGCTGACTGGTTATTTATACTGCTTGACTGGTTATTTATACTGCTGACTGGTTATTTATACTGCTTGACTGGTTATTTATACTGCTGAGTGTTGCTGGACTGGTTATTTATACTGCTGGACTGGTTATTTATACTGCTGACTGGTTATTTATACTGCTGGACTGGTTATTTATACTGCTGGACTGGTTATTTATACTGCTGGACTGGTTATTTATACTGCTGACTGGTTATTTATACTGCTGGACTGGTTATTTATACTGCTGGACTGGTTATTTATACTGCTGACTGGTTATTTATACTGCTGGACTGGTTATTTATACTGCTGACTGGTTATTTATACTGCTGGACTGGTTATTTATACTGCTGGACTGGTTATTTATACTGCTGACTGGTTATTTATACTGCTGGACTGGTTATTTATACTGCTGGACTGGTTATTTATACTGCTGGACTGGTTATTTATACTGCTGGACTGGTTATTTATACTGCTGGACTGGTTATTTATACTGCTGACTGGTTATTTATACTGCTGGACTGGTTATTTATACTGCTGACTGGTTATTTATACTGCTGACTGGTTATTTATACTGCTGACTGGTTATTTATACTGCTGACTGGTTATTTATACTGCTGGACTGGTTATTTATACTGCTGGACTGGTTATTTATACTGCTGACTGGTTATTTATACTGCTGGACTGGTTATTTATACTGCTGGACTGGTTATTTATACTGCTGGACTGGTTATTTATACTGCTGACTGGTTATTTATACTGCTGACTGGTTATTTATACTGCTGGACTGGTTATTTATACTGCTGACTGGTTATTTATACTGCTGGACTGGTTATTTATACTGCTGACTGGTTATTTATACTGCTGGACTGGTTATTTATACTGCTGGACTGGTTATTTATACTGCTGGACTGGTTATTTATACTGCTGACTGGTTATTTATACTGCTGACTGGTTATTTATACTGCTGGACTGGTTATTTATACTGCTGGACTGGTTATTTATACTGCTGGACTGGTTATTTATACTGCTGGACTGGTTATTTATACTGCTGGACTGGTTATTTATACTGCTGACTGGTTATTTATACTGCTGACTGGTTATTTATACTGCTGACTGGTTATTTATACTGCTGACTGGTTATTTATACTGCTGACTGGTTATTTATACTGCTGGACTGGTTATTTATACTGCTGGACTGGTTATTTATACTGCTGGACTGGTTATTTATACTGCTTGACTGGTTATTTATACTGCTGACTGGTTATTTATACTGCTTGACTGGTTATTTATACTGCTGAGTGTTGCTGGACTGGTTATTTATACTGCTGGACTGGTTATTTATACTGCTGACTGGTTATTTATACTGCTTGACTGGTTATTTATACTGCTGACTGGTTATTTATACTGCTTGACTGGTTATTTATACTGCTGAGTGTTGCTGGACTGGTTATTTATACTGCTGGACTGGTTATTTATACTGCTGGACTGGTTATTTATACTGCTGGACTGGTTATTTATACTGCTGACTGGTTATTTATACTGCTGGACTGGTTATTTATACTGCTGACTGGTTATTTATACTGCTGACTGGTTATTTATACTGCTGGACTGGTTATTTATACTGCTGACTGGTTATTTATACTGCTTGACTGGTTATTTATACTGCTGAGTGTTGCTGGACTGGTTATTTATACTGCTGACTGGTTATTTATACTGCTTGACTGGTTATTTATACTGCTGACTGGTTATTTATACTGCTTGACTGGTTATTTATACTGCTGAGTGTTGCTGGACTGGTTATTTATACTGCTGGACTGGTTATTTATACTGCTGGACTGGTTATTTATACTGCTGACTGGTTATTTATATTGCTGACTGGTTATTTATACTGCTGACTGGTTATTTATACTGCTGACTGGTTATTTATACTGCTGGACTGGTTATTTATACTGCTGGACTGGTTATTTATACTGCTGACTGGTTATTTATACTGCTTGACTGGTTATTTATACTGCTTGACTGGTTATTTATACTGCTGAGTGTTGCTGGACTGGTTATTTATACTGCTGGACTGGTTATTTATACTGCTGACTGGTTATTTATACTGCTTGACTGGTTATTTATACTGCTGACTGGTTATTTATACTGCTGACTGGTTATTTATACTGCTTGACTGGTTATTTATACTGCTGAGTGTTGCTGGACTGGTTATTTATACTGCTGGACTGGTTATTTATACTGCTGGACTGGTTATTTATACTGCTGACTGGTTATTTATACTGCTGACTGGTTATTTATACTGCTTGACTGGTTATTTATACTGCTGGACTGGTTATTTATACTGCTGACTGGTTATTTATACTGCTGACTGGTTATTTATACTGCTGACTGGTTATTTATACTGCTTGACTGGTTATTTATACTGCTGGACTGGTTATTTATACTGCTGGACTGGTTATTTATACTGCTGGACTGGTTATTTATACTGCTAACTAGTTATTTATACTGCTGACTGGTTATTTATACTGCTGACTGGTTATTTATATTGCTGACTGGTTATTTATACTGCTGGACTGGTTATTTATACTGCTGACTGGTTATTTATACTGCTGAATGGTTATTTATACTGCTGGACTGGTTATTTATACTGCTAACTAGTTATTTATACTGCTAACTAGTTATTTATACTGCTGGACTGGTTATTTATACTGCTGACTGGTTATTTATACTGCTGGACTGGTTATTTATACTGCTGACTGGTTATTTATACTGCTTGACTGGTTATTTATACTGCGGACTGGTTATTTATACTGCTTGACTGGTTATTTATACTGCTGGACTGGTTATTTATACTGCTGGACTGGTTATTTATACTGCTGACTGGTTATTTATATGCTGACTGGTTATTTATACTGCTGACTGGTTATTTATACTGCTGACTGGTTATTTATACTGCTGGACTGGTTATTTATACTGCTGACTGGTTATTTATACTGCTGACTGGTTATTTATATGCTGACTGGTTATTTATACTGCTGACTGGTTATTTATACTGCTGACTGGTTATTTATACTGCTTGACTGGTTATTTATACTGCTGACTGGTTATTTATACTGCTGGACTGGTTATTTATACTGCTGGACTGGTTATTTATACTGCTGACTGGTTATTTATACTGCTGACTGGTTATTTATACTGCTTGACTGGTTATTTATACTGCTGGACTGGTTATTTATACTGCTGACTGGTTATTTATACTGCATGACTGGTTATTTATACTGCTGGACTGGTTATTTATACTGCTGGACTGGTTATTTATACTGCTGGACTGGTTATTTATACTGCTGGACTGGTTATTTATACTGCTGGACTGGTTATTTATACTGCTGACTGGTTATTTATACTGCTGACTGGTTATTTATACTGCTGACTGGTTATTTATACTGCTTGACTGGTTATTTATACTGCTGGACTGGTTATTTATACTGCTGGACTGGTTATTTATACTGCTGGACTGGTTATTTATACTGCTGGACTGGTTATTTATACTGCTGACTGGTTATTTATACTGCTTACTGGTTATTTATACTGCTTACTGGTTATTTATACTGCTGACTGGTTATTTATACTGCTGACTGGTTATTTATACTGCTGGACTGGTTATTTATACTGCTTGACTGGTTATTTATACTGCTGACTGGTTATTTATACTGCTGACTGGTTATTTATATGCTGACTGGTTATTTATACTGCTAACTAGTTATTTATACTGCTGGACTGGTTTTCTATACTGCTGGCTGGTTATTTATACTGCTGGACTGGTTATTTATATGCTGACTGGTTATTTATACTGCTAACTAGTTATTTATACTGCTGACTGGTTATTTATACTGCTGGACTGGTTTTCTATACTGCTGGCTGGTTATTTATACTGCTGGACTGGTTATTTATACTGCTGACTGGTTATTTATACTGCTGGACTAGTTATTTATACTGCTGACTGGTTATTTATACTGCTGGACTGGTTTTTTATACTGCTGACTGGTTATTTATATGCTGACTGGTTATTTATACTGCTGACTGGTTATTTATACTGCTGGACTAGTTATTTATACTGCTGGACTGGTTTTCTATACTGCTGGACTGGTTATTTATACTGCTGACTGGTTATTTATACTGCTTGACTGGTTATTTATACTGCTGACTGGTTATTTATACTGCTGACTGGTTATTTATACTGCTGACTGGTTATTTATACTGCTGACTGGTTATTTATACTGCTGACTGGTTATTTATACTGCTGACTGGTTATTTATACTGCTGACTGGTTATTTATACTGCTGACTGGTTATTTATACTGCTGACTGGTTATTTATACTGCTGGACTGGTTATTTATACTGCTGGACTGGTTATTTATACTGCTGACTGGTTATTTATACTGCTGGACAGGTTATTTATACTGCTGGACTGGTTATTTTTACTGCTTGACTGGTTATTTATACTGCTGGACTGGTTATTTATACTGCTGAGTGTTGCTGGATTGGTTATTTATACTGCTGGACTGGTTATTTATACTGCTGAGTGTTGCTGGACAGGTTATTTGTACTTCTGAGTGTTGCTGGACTGGTTATTTATACTGCTGAGTGTTGCTGGACTGGTTATTTATACTGCTGACTGGTTATGTATACTGCTGACTGGCTATTTATACTGCTTGACTGGTTATTTATACTGCTGACTGGCTATTTATACTGCTGGACTGGTTATTTATACTGCTGACTGGTTATTTATACTGCTTGACTGGTTATTTATACTGCTGGACTGGTTAGTGATACTGCTGAGTGTTGCTGGACTGGTTAGTTATACTGCTGAGTGTTGCTGGACTGGTTATTTATACTGCTGAGTGTTGCTGGACTGGTTAGTTATACTGCTGAGTGTTGCTGGACTGGTTAGTTATACTGCTGAGTGTTGCTGGACTGGTTAGTTATACTGCTGAGTGTTGCTGGACTGGTTATTTATACTACTGAGTGTTGCTGGACTGGTTAGTTATACTGCTGAGTGTTGCTGGACTGGTTAGTTATACTGCTGAGTGTTGCTGGACTGGTTAGTTATGCTGCTGAGTGTTGCTGGACTGGTTAGTTATGCTGCTGAGTGTTGCTGGACTGGTTAGTTATGCTGCTGAGTGTTGCTGGACTGGTTATTTATACTGCTGAGTGTTGCTGGACTGGTTATTTATACTGCTGAGTGTTGCTGGACTGGTTATTTATACTGCTGAGTGTTGCTGGACTGGTTAGTTATGCTGCTGAGTGTTGCTGGACTGGTTAGTTATGCTGCTGAGTGTTGCTGGACTGGTTATTTATACTGCTGAGTGTTGCTGGACTGGTTATTTATACTGCTGAGTGTTGCTGGACTGGTTATTTATACTGCTGAGTGTTGCTGGACTGGTTAGTTATACTGCTGAGTGTTGCTGGACTGGTTAGTTATACTACTGAGTGTTGCTGGACTGGTTATTTATACTGCTGAGTGTTGCTGGACTGGTTAGTTATACTGCTGAGTGTTGCTGGACTGGTTAGTTATACTGCTGAGTGTTGCTGGACTGGTTAGTTATACTGCTGAGTGTTGCTGGACTGGTTATTTATACTGCTGGACTGGTTATTTATACTGCTGACTGGTTATTTATACTGCTGGACTGGTTATTTATACTGCTGGACTGGTTATTTATACTGCTGACTGGTTATTTATACTGCTGGACTGGTTATTTATACTGCTGACCTGTTATTTATACTGCTGACTGGTTATTTATACTGCTGACTGGTTATTTATACTGCTGACTGGTTATTTATACTGCTTGACTGGTTATTTATACTGCTGACTGGTTATTTATACTGCTGACTGGTTATTTATACTGCTGACTGGTTATTTATACTGCTGACTGGTTATTTATACTGCTGACTGGTTATTTATACTGCTGACTGGTTATTTATACTGCTGACTGGTTATTTATACTGCTGACTGGTTATTTATACTGCTGACTGGTTATTTATACTGCTGACTGGTTATTTATACTGCTGGACTGGTTATTTATACTGCTGGACTGGTTATTTATACTGCTGACTGGTTATTTATACTGCTGGACAGGTTATTTTTACTGCTTGACTGGTTATTTATACTGCTGGACTGGTTATTTATACTGCTGAGTGTTGCTGGATTGGTTATTTATACTGCTGGACTGGTTATTTATACTGCTGAGTGTTGCTGGACAGGTTATTTGTACTTCTGAGTGTTGCTGGACTGGTTATTTATACTGCTGAGTGTTGCTGGACTGGTTATTTATACTGCTGACTGGTTATGTATACTGCTGACTGGCTATTTATACTGCTTGACTGGTTATTTATACTGCTGACTGGCTATTTATACTGCTGACTGGTTATTTATACTGCTGACTGGTTATTTATACTGCTGGACTGGTTATTTATACTGCTTGACTGGTTATTTATACTGCTGGACTGGTTATTTATACTGCTGACTGGTTATTTATACTGCTTGACTGGTTATTTATACTGCTTGACTGGTTATTTATACTGCTGAGTGTTGCTGGACTGGTTATTTATACTGCTGGACTGGTTATTTATACTGCTGAGTGTTGCTGGACTGGTTATTTATACTGCTGACTGGTTATTTATACTGCTTGACTGGTTATTTATACTGCTGACTGGTTATTTATACTGCTTGACTGGTTATTTATACTGCTGAGTGTTGCTGGACTGGTTATTTATACTGCTGGACTGGTTATTTATACTGCTGACTGGTTATTTATACTGCTGGACTGGTTATTTATACTGCTGGACTGGTTATTTATACTGCTGGACTGGTTATTTATACTGCTGAATGGTTATTTATTCTGCTGGACTGGTTATTTATACTGCTGGACTGGTTATTTATACTGCTGACTGGTTATTTATACTGCTGGACTGGTTATTTATACTGCTGGACAGGTTATTTATACTGCTGGACTGGTTATTTTTACTGCTTGACTGGTTATTTATACTGCTGGACTGGTTATTTATACTGCTGAGTGTTGCTGGATTGGTTATTTATACTGCTGGACTGGTTATTTATACTGCTGAGTGTTGCTGGACAGGTTATTTGTACTTCTGAGTGTTGCTGGACTGGTTATTTATACTGCTGAGTGTTGCTGGACTGGTTATTTATACTGCTGACTGGTTATGTATACTGCTGACTGGCTATTTATACTGCTTGACTGGTTATTTATACTGCTGACTGGCTATTTATACTGCTGGACTGGTTATTTATACTGCTGACTGGTTATTTATACTGCTTGACTGGTTATTTATACTGCTGGACTGGTTAGTGATACTGCTGAGTGTTGCTGGACTGGTTAGTTATACTGCTGAGTGTTGCTGGACTGGTTATTTATACTGCTGAGTGTTGCTGGACTGGTTAGTTATACTGCTGAGTGTTGCTGGACTGGTTAGTTATACTGCTGAGTGTTGCTGGACTGGTTAGTTATACTGCTGAGTGTTGCTGGACTGGTTATTTATACTACTGAGTGTTGCTGGACTGGTTAGTTATACTGCTGAGTGTTGCTGGACTGGTTAGTTATACTGCTGAGTGTTGCTGGACTGGTTAGTTATGCTGCTGAGTGTTGCTGGACTGGTTAGTTATGCTGCTGAGTGTTGCTGGACTGGTTAGTTATGCTGCTGAGTGTTGCTGGACTGGTTATTTATACTGCTGAGTGTTGCTGGACTGGTTATTTATACTGCTGAGTGTTGCTGGACTGGTTATTTATACTGCTGAGTGTTGCTGGACTGGTTAGTTATGCTGCTGAGTGTTGCTGGACTGGTTAGTTATGCTGCTGAGTGTTGCTGGACTGGTTATTTATACTGCTGAGTGTTGCTGGACTGGTTATTTATACTGCTGAGTGTTGCTGGACTGGTTATTTATACTGCTGAGTGTTGCTGGACTGGTTAGTTATACTGCTGAGTGTTGCTGGACTGGTTAGTTATACTGCTGAGTGTTGCTGGACTGGTTATTTATACTGCTGAGTGTTGCTGGACTGGTTAGTTATACTGCTGAGTGTTGCTGGACTGGTTAGTTATACTGCTGAGTGTTGCTGGACTGGTTAGTTATACTGCTGAGTGTTGCTGGACTGGTTATTTATACTGCTGGACTGGTTATTTATACTGCTGACTGGTTATTTATACTGCTGGACTGGTTATTTATACTGCTGGACTGGTTATTTATACTGCTGACTGGTTATTTATACTGCTGGACTGGTTATTTATACTGCTGACTGGTTATTTATACTGCTGACTGGTTATTTATACTGCTGACTGGTTATTTATACTGCTGACTGGTTATTTATACTGCTTGACTGGTTATTTATACTGCTGACTGGTTATTTATACTGCTGACTGGTTATTTATACTGCTGACTGGTTATTTATACTGCTGACTGGTTATTTATACTGCTGACTGGTTATTTATACTGCTGACTGGTTATTTATACTGCTGACTGGTTATTTATACTGCTGACTGGTTATTTATACTGCTGGACTGGTTATTTATACTGCTGGACTGGTTATTTATACTGCTGACTGGTTATTTATACTGCTGACTGGTTATTTATACTGCTGGACAGGTTATTTTTACTGCTTGACTGGTTATTTATACTGCTGGACTGGTTATTTATACTGCTGAGTGTTGCTGGATTGGTTATTTATACTGCTGGACTGGTTATTTATACTGCTGAGTGTTGCTGGACAGGTTATTTGTACTTCTGAGTGTTGCTGGACTGGTTATTTATACTGCTGAGTGTTGCTGGACTGGTTATTTATACTGCTGACTGGTTATGTATACTGCTGACTGGCTATTTATACTGCTTGACTGGTTATTTATACTGCTGACTGGCTATTTATACTGCTGACTGGTTATTTATACTGCTGACTGGTTATTTATACTGCTGGACTGGTTATTTATACTGCTTGACTGGTTATTTATACTGCTGGACTGGTTATTTATACTGCTGACTGGTTATTTATACTGCTTGACTGGTTATTTATACTGCTTGACTGGTTATTTATACTGCTGAGTGTTGCTGGACTGGTTATTTATACTGCTGGACTGGTTATTTATACTGCTGAGTGTTGCTGGACTGGTTATTTATACTGCTGACTGGTTATTTATACTGCTTGACTGGTTATTTATACTGCTGACTGGTTATTTATACTGCTTGACTGGTTATTTATACTGCTGAGTGTTGCTGGACTGGTTATTTATACTGCTGGACTGGTTATTTATACTGCTGACTGGTTATTTATACTGCTGGACTGGTTATTTATACTGCTGGACTGGTTATTTATACTGCTGGACTGGTTATTTATACTGCTGACTGGTTATTTATTCTGCTGGACTGGTTATTTATACTGCTGGACTGGTTATTTATACTGCTGACTGGTTATTTATACTGCTGGACTGGTTATTTATACTGCTGACTGGTTATTTATACTGCTGGACTGGTTATTTATACTGCTGGACTGGTTATTTATACTGCTGACTGGTTATTTATACTGCTGGACTGGTTATTTATACTGCTGGACTGGTTATTTATACTGCTGGACTGGTTATTTATACTGCTGGACTGGTTATTTATACTGCTGGACTGGTTATTTATACTGCTGACTGGTTATTTATACTGCTGGACTGGTTATTTATACTGCTGACTGGTTATTTATACTGCTGACTGGTTATTTATACTGCTGACTGGTTATTTATACTGCTGGACTGGTTATTTATACTGCTGACTGGTTATTTATACTGCTGGACTGGTTATTTATACTGCTGGACTGGTTATTTATACTGCTGGACTGGTTATTTATACTGCTGGACTGGTTATTTATACTGCTGACTGGTTATTTATACTGCTGACTGGTTATTTATACTGCTGGACTGGTTATTTATACTGCTGACTGGTTATTTATACTGCTGGACTGGTTATTTATACTGCTGACTGGTTATTTATACTGCTGGACTGGTTATTTATACTGCTGGACTGGTTATTTATACTGCTGGACTGGTTATTTATACTGCTGACTGGTTATTTATACTGCTGGACTGGTTATTTATACTGCTGGACTGGTTATTTATACTGCTGACTGGTTATTTATACTGCTGGACTGGTTATTTATACTGCTGACTGGTTATTTATACTGCTGACTGGTTATTTATACTGCTGACTGGTTATTTATACTGCTGACTGGTTATTTATACTGCTGACTGGTTATTTATACTGCTGACTGGTTATTTATACTGCTGGACTGGTTATTTATACTGCTGGACTGGTTATTTATACTGCTGGACTGGTTATTTATACTGCTGGACTGGTTATTTATACTGCTTGACTGGTTATTTATACTGCTGACTGGTTATTTATACTGCTTGACTGGTTATTTATACTGCTGAGTGTTGCTGGACTGGTTATTTATACTGCTGGACTGGTTATTTATACTGCTGACTGGTTATTTATACTGCTTGACTGGTTATTTATACTGCTGACTGGTTATTTATACTGCTTGACTGGTTATTTATACTGCTGAGTGTTGCTGGACTGGTTATTTATACTGCTGGACTGGTTATTTATACTGCTGGACTGGTTATTTATACTGCTGGACTGGTTATTTATACTGCTGACTGTTTATTTATACTGCTGGACTGGTTATTTATACTGCTGACTGGTTATTTATACTGCTGACTGGTTATTTATACTGCTGGACTGGTTATTTATACTGCTGACTGCTTATTTATACTGCTTGACTGGTTATTTATACTGCTGAGTGTTGCTGGACTGGTTATTTATACTGCTGACTGGTTATTTATACTGCTTGACTGGTTATTTATACTGCTGACTGGTTATTTATACTGCTTGACTGGTTATTTATACTGCTGAGTGTTGCTGGACTGGTTATTTATACTGCTGGACTGGTTATTTATACTGCTGACTGGTTATTTATATTGCTGACTGGTTATTTATACTGCTGACTGGTTATTTATACTGCTGACTGGTTATTTATACTGCTGGACTGGTTATTTATACTGCTGGACTGGTTATTTATACTGCTGACTGGTTATTTATACTGCTTGACTGGTTATTTATACTGCTTGACTGGTTATTTATACTGCTGAGTGTTGCTGGACTGGTTATTTATACTGCTGGACTGGTTATTTATACTGCTGACTGGTTATTTATACTGCTTGACTGGTTATTTATACTGCTGACTGGTTATTTATACTGCTGACTGGTTATTTATACTGCTTGACTGGTTATTTATACTGCTGAGTGTTGCTGGACTGGTTATTTATACTGCTGGACTGGTTATTTATACTGCTGGACTGGTTATTTATACTGCTGACTGGTTATTTATACTGCTGACTGGTTATTTATACTGCTTGACTGGTTATTTATACTGCTGGACTGGTTATTTATACTGCTGACTGGTTATTTATACTGCTGACTGGTTATTTATACTGCTGACTGGTTATTTATACTGCTTGACTGGTTATTTATACTGCTGGACTGGTTATTTATACTGCTGGACTGGTTATTTATACTGCTGGACTGGTTATTTATACTGCTAACTGGTTATTTATACTGCTGACTGGTTATTTATACTGCTGACTGGTTATTTATATTGCTGACTGGTTATTTATACTGCTGGACTGGTTATTTATACTGCTGACTGGTTATTTATACTGCTGACTGGTTATTTATACTGCTGGACTGGTTATTTATACTGCTAACTAGTTATTTATACTGCTGGACTGGTTATTTATACTGCTGACTGGTTATTTATACTGCTGGACTGGTTATTTATACTGCTGACTGGTTATTTATACTGCTTGACTGGTTATTTATACTGCGGACTGGTTATTTATACTGCTTGACTGGTTATTTATACAGCTGGACTGGTTATTTATACTGCTGACTGGTTATTTATACTGCTGACTGGTTATTTATATGCTGACTGGTTATTTATACTGCTGACTGGTTATTTATACTGCTGACTGGTTATTTATACTGCTGGACTGGTTATTTATACTGCTGACTGGTTATTTATACTGCTGACTGGTTATTTATATGCTGACTGGTTATTTATACTGCTGACTGGTTATTTATACTGCTGACTGGTTATTTATACTGCTGACTGGTTATTTATACTGCTTGACTGGTTATTTATACTGCTGACTGGTTATTTATACTGCTGGACTGGTTATTTATACTGCTGGACTGGTTATTTATACTGCTGACTGGTTATTTATACTGCTGACTGGTTATTTATACTGCTTGACTGGTTATTTATACTGCTGGACTGGTTATTTATACTGCTGACTGGTTATTTATACTGCTTGACTGGTTATTTATACTGCTGGACTGGTTATTTATACTGCTGGACTGGTTATTTATACTGCTGGACTGGTTATTTATACTGCTGGACTGGTTATTTATACTGCTGGACTGGTGGACTGGTTATTTATACTGCTGACTGGTTATTTATACTGCTGGACTAGTTATTTATACTGCTGACTGGTTATTTATACTGCTGGACTGGTTTTTTATACTGCTGACTGGTTATTTATATGCTGACTGGTTATTTATACTGCTGACTGGTTATTTATACTGCTGGACTAGTTATTTATACTGCTGGACTGGTTTTCTATACTGCTGGACTGGTTATTTATACTGCTGACTGGTTATTTATACTGCTTGACTGGTTATTTATACTGCTGACTGGTTATTTATACTGCTTGACTGGTTATTTATACTGCTGACTGGTTATTTATACTGCTGACTGGTTATTTATACTGCTGACTGGTTATTTATACTGCTGACTGGTTATTTATACTGCTGACTGGTTATTTATACTGCTGACTGGTTATTTATACTGCTGACTGGTTATTTATACTGCTGACTGGTTATTTATACTGCTGACTGGTTATTTATACTGCTGACTGGTTATTTATACTGCTGGACTGGTTATTTATACTGCTGGACTGGTTATTTATACTGCTGACTGGTTATTTATACTGCTGGACAGGTTATTTATACTGCTGGACTGGTTATTTTTACTGCTTGACTGGTTATTTATACTGCTGGACTGGTTATTTATACTGCTGAGTGTTGCTGGATTGGTTATTTATACTGCTGGACTGGTTATTTATACTGCTGAGTGTTGCTGGACAGGTTATTTGTACTTCTGAGTGTTGCTGGACTGGTTATTTATACTGCTGAGTGTTGCTGGACTGGTTATTTATACTGCTGACTGGTTATGTATACTGCTGACTGGCTATTTATACTGCTTGACTGGTTATTTATACTGCTGACTGGCTATTTATACTGCTGGACTGGTTATTTATACTGCTGACTGGTTATTTATACTGCTTGACTGGTTATTTATACTGCTGGACTGGTTAGTGATACTGCTGAGTGTTGCTGGACTGGTTAGTTATACTGCTGAGTGTTGCTGGACTGGTTATTTATACTGCTGAGTGTTGCTGGACTGGTTAGTTATACTGCTGAGTGTTGCTGGACTGGTTAGTTATACTGCTGAGTGTTGCTGGACTGGTTAGTTATACTGCTGAGTGTTGCTGGACTGGTTATTTATACTACTGAGTGTTGCTGGACTGGTTAGTTATACTGCTGAGTGTTGCTGGACTGGTTAGTTATACTGCTGAGTGTTGCTGGACTGGTTAGTTATGCTGCTGAGTGTTGCTGGACTGGTTAGTTATGCTGCTGAGTGTTGCTGGACTGGTTAGTTATGCTGCTGAGTGTTGCTGGACTGGTTATTTATACTGCTGAGTGTTGCTGGACTGGTTATTTATACTGCTGAGTGTTGCTGGACTGGTTATTTATACTGCTGAGTGTTGCTGGACTGGTTAGTTATGCTGCTGAGTGTTGCTGGACTGGTTAGTTATGCTGCTGAGTGTTGCTGGACTGGTTATTTATACTGCTGAGTGTTGCTGGACTGGTTATTTATACTGCTGAGTGTTGCTGGACTGGTTATTTATACTGCTGAGTGTTGCTGGACTGGTTAGTTATACTGCTGAGTGTTGCTGGACTGGTTAGTTATACTGCTGAGTGTTGCTGGACTGGTTATTTATACTGCTGAGTGTTGCTGGACTGGTTAGTTATACTGCTGAGTGTTGCTGGACTGGTTAGTTATACTGCTGAGTGTTGCTGGACTGGTTAGTTATACTGCTGAGTGTTGCTGGACTGGTTATTTATACTGCTGGACTGGTTATTTATACTGCTGACTGGTTATTTATACTGCTGGACTGGTTATTTATACTGCTGGACTGGTTATTTATACTGCTGACTGGTTATTTATACTGCTGGACTGGTTATTTATACTGCTGACTGGTTATTTATACTGCTGACTGGTTATTTATACTGCTGACTGGTTATTTATACTGCTGACTGGTTATTTATACTGCTTGACTGGTTATTTATACTGCTGACTGGTTATTTATACTGCTGACTGGTTATTTATACTGCTGACTGGTTATTTATACTGCTGACTGGTTATTTATACTGCTGACTGGTTATTTATACTGCTGACTGGTTATTTATACTGCTGACTGGTTATTTATACTGCTGACTGGTTATTTATACTGCTGACTGGTTATTTATACTGCTGACTGGTTATTTATACTGCTGGACTGGTTATTTATACTGCTGGACTGGTTATTTATACTGCTGACTGGTTATTTATACTGCTGGACAGGTTATTTTTACTGCTTGACTGGTTATTTATACTGCTGGACTGGTTATTTATACTGCTGAGTGTTGCTGGATTGGTTATTTATACTGCTGGACTGGTTATTTATACTGCTGAGTGTTGCTGGACAGGTTATTTGTACTTCTGAGTGTTGCTGGACTGGTTATTTATACTGCTGAGTGTTGCTGGACTGGTTATTTATACTGCTGACTGGTTATGTATACTGCTGACTGGCTATTTATACTGCTTGACTGGTTATTTATACTGCTGACTGGCTATTTATACTGCTGGACTGGTTATTTATACTGCTGACTGGTTATTTATACTGCTTGACTGGTTATTTATACTGCTGGACTGGTTAGTGATACTGCTGAGTGTTGCTGGACTGGTTAGTTATACTGCTGAGTGTTGCTGGACTGGTTATTTATACTGCTGAGTGTTGCTGGACTGGTTAGTTATACTGCTGAGTGTTGCTGGACTGGTTAGTTATACTGCTGAGTGTTGCTGGACTGGTTAGTTATACTGCTGAGTGTTGCTGGACTGGTTATTTATACTACTGAGTGTTGCTGGACTGGTTAGTTATACTGCTGAGTGTTGCTGGACTGGTTAGTTATACTGCTGAGTGTTGCTGGACTGGTTAGTTATGCTGCTGAGTGTTGCTGGACTGGTTAGTTATGCTGCTGAGTGTTGCTGGACTGGTTAGTTATGCTGCTGAGTGTTGCTGGACTGGTTATTTATACTGCTGAGTGTTGCTGGACTGGTTATTTATACTGCTGAGTGTTGCTGGACTGGTTATTTATACTGCTGAGTGTTGCTGGACTGGTTAGTTATGCTGCTGAGTGTTGCTGGACTGGTTAGTTATGCTGCTGAGTGTTGCTGGACTGGTTATTTATACTGCTGAGTGTTGCTGGACTGGTTATTTATACTGCTGAGTGTTGCTGGACTGGTTATTTATACTGCTGAGTGTTGCTGGACTGGTTAGTTATACTGCTGAGTGTTGCTGGACTGGTTAGTTATACTGCTGAGTGTTGCTGGACTGGTTATTTATACTGCTGAGTGTTGCTGGACTGGTTAGTTATACTGCTGAGTGTTGCTGGACTGGTTAGTTATACTGCTGAGTGTTGCTGGACTGGTTAGTTATACTGCTGAGTGGTTATTTATACTGCTGGACTGGTTATTTATACTGCTGGACTGGTTATTTATACTGCTGACTGGTTATTTATACTGCTGGACTGGTTATTTATACTGCTGACTGGTTATTTATACTGCTGACTGGTTATTTATACTGCTGACTGGTTATTTATACTGCTGACTGGTTATTTATACTGCTGACTGGTTATTTATACTGCTGGACTGGTTATTTATACTGCTGGACTGGTTATTTATACTGCTGGACTGGTTATTTATACTGCTGACTGGTTATTTATACTGCTTGACTGGTTATTTATACTGCTGACTGGTTATTTATACTGCTTGACTGGTTATTTATACTGCTGCTGACTGGTTATTTATACTGCTGGACTGGTTATTTATACTGCTGACTGGTTATTTATACTGCTTGACTGGTTATTTATACTGCTGACTGGTTATTTATACTGCTTGACTGGTTATTTATACTGCTGAGTGTTGCTGGACTGGTTATTTATACTGCTGGACTGGTTATTTATACTGCTGGACTGGTTATTTATACTGCTGGACTGGTTATTTATACTGCTGACTGGTTATTTATACTGCTGGACTGGTTATTTATACTGCTGGACTGGTTATTTATACTGCTGACTGGTTATTTATACTGCTGGACTGGTTATTTATACTGCTGGACTGGTTATTTATACTGCTGACTGGTTATTTATATTGCTGACTGGTTATTTATACTGCTGACTGGTTATTTATACTGCTGACTGGTTATTTATACTGCTGGACTGGTTATTTATACTGCTGGACTGGTTATTTATACTGCTGACTGGTTATTTATACTGCTTGACTGGTTATTTATACTGCTGACTGGTTATTTATACTGCTTGACTGGTTATTTATACTGCTGAGTGTTGCTGGACTGGTTATTTATACTGCTGGACTGGTTATTTATACTGCTGACTGGTTATTTATACTGCTTGACTGGTTATTTATACTGCTGACTGGTTATTTATACTGCTGACTGGTTATTTATACTGCTTGACTGGTTATTTATACTGCTGAGTGTTGCTGGACTGGTTATTTATACTGCTGGACTGGTTATTTATACTGCTGGACTGGTTATTTATACTGCTGACTGGTTATTTATACTGCTGACTGGTTATTTATACTGCTTGACTGGTTATTTATACTGCTGGACTGGTTATTTATACTGCTGACTGGTTATTTATACTGCTGACTGGTTATTTATACTGCTGACTGGTTATTTATACTGCTTGACTGGTTATTTATACTGCTGGACTGGTTATTTATACTGCTGACTGGTTATTTATACTGCTGACTGGTTATTTATACTGCTGACTGGTTATTTATACTGCTTGACTGGTTATTTATACTGCTGGACTGGTTATTTATACTGCTGGACTGGTTATTTATACTGCTGACTGGTTATTTATACTGCTGGACTGGTTATTTATACTGCTGGACTGGTTATTTATACTGCTAACTAGTTATTTATACTGCTGACTGGTTATTTATACTGCTGACTGGTTATTTATACTGCTGACTGGTTATTTATACTGCTGGACTGGTTATTTATACTGCTGACTGGTTATTTATACTGCTGACTGGTTATTTATACTGCTGGACTGGTTATTTATACTGCTAACTAGTTATTTATACTGCTAACTAGTTATTTATACTGCTGGACTGGTTATTTATACTGCTGACTGGTTATTTATACTGCTGGACTGGTTATTTATACTGCTGACTGGTTATTTATACTGCTGGACTGGTTATTTATACTGCTGACTGGTTATTTATACTGCTGACTGGTTATTTATATGCTGACTGGTTATTTATACTGCTGACTGGTTATTTATACTGCTGACTGGTTATTTATACTGCTGGACTGGTTATTTATACTGCTGACTGGTTATTTATACTGCTGACTGGTTATTTATATGCTGACTGGTTATTTATACTGCTGACTGGTTATTTATACTGCTGACTGGTTATTTATACTGCTTGACTGGTTATTTATACTGCTGACTGGTTATTTATACTGCTGGACTGGTTATTTATACTGCTGGACTGGTTATTTATACTGCTGACTGGTTATTTATACTGCTGACTGGTTATTTATACTGCTTGACTGGTTATTTATACTGCTGGACTGGTTATTTATACTGCTGACTGGTTATTTATACTGCTTGACTGGTTATTTATACTGCTGGACTGGTTATTTATACTGCTGGACTGGTTATTTATACTGCTGGACTGGTTATTTATACTGCTGACTGGTTATTTATACTGCTGACTGGTTATTTATACTGCTTGACTGGTTATTTATACTGCTGGACTGGTTATTTATACTGCTGGACTGGTTATTTATACTGCTGGACTGGTTATTTATACTGCTGGACTGGTTATTTATACTGCTGACTGGTTATTTATACTGCTTACTGGTTATTTATACTGCTTACTGGTTATTTATACTGCTGACTGGTTATTTATACTGCTGACTGGTTATTTATACTGCTGGACTGGTTATTTATACTGCTTGACTGGTTATTTATACTGCTAACTAGTTATTTATACTGCTGGACTGGTTATTTATACTGCTTGACTGGTTATTTATACTGCTTGACTGGTTATTTATACTGCTAACTAGTTATTTATACTGCTGACTGGTTATTTATATTGCTGACTGGTTATTTATACTGCTGGACTGGTTATTTATACTGCTGGACTGGTTATTTATACTGCTGACTGGTTATTTATACTGCTGACTGGTTATTTATACTGCTGGACTGGTTATTTATACTGCTTGACTGGTTATTTATACTGCTTGACTGGTTATTTATACTGCTTGACTGGTTATTTATACTGCTGACTGGTTATTTATACTGCTGGACTGGTTATTTATACTGCTTGACTGGTTATTTATACTGCTTGACTGGTTATTTATACTGCTGGACTGGTTATTTATACTGCTTGACTGGTTATTTATACTGCTTGACTGGTTATTTATACTGCTGACTGGTTATTTATACTGCTGGACTGGTTATTTATACTGCTGGACTGGTTATTTATACTGCTGGCTGGTTATTTATACTGCTGGACTGGTTATTTATACTGCTGACTGGTTATTTATACTGCTGACTGGTTATTTATATGCTGACTGGTTATTTATACTGCTAACTAGTTATTTATACTGCTGGACTGGTTTTCTATACTGCTGGCTGGTTATTTATACTGCTGGACTGGTTATTTATATGCTGACTGGTTATTTATACTGCTAACTAGTTATTTATACTGCTGACTGGTTATTTATACTGCTGGACTGGTTTTCTATACTGCTGGCTGGTTATTTATACTGCTGGACTGGTTATTTATACTGCTGACTGGTTATTTATACTGCTGGACTAGTTATTTATACTGCTGACTGGTTATTTATACTGCTGGACTGGTTTTTTATACTGCTGACTGGTTATTTATATGCTGACTGGTTATTTATACTGCTGACTGGTTATTTATACTGCTGGACTAGTTATTTATACTGTTGGACTGGTTTTCTATACTGCTGGACTGGTTATTTATACTGCTGACTGGTTATTTATACTGCTTGACTGGTTATTTATACTGCTGACTGGTTATTTATACTGCTTGACTGGTTATTTATACTGCTGACTGGTTATTTATACTGCTGACTGGTTATTTATACTGCTGACTGGTTATTTATACTGCTGACTGGTTATTTATACTGCTGACTGGTTATTTATACTGCTGACTGGTTATTTATACTGCTGACTGGTTATTTATACTGCTGACTGGTTATTTATACTGCTGACTGGTTATTTATACTGCTGACTGGTTATTTATACTGCTGACTGGTTATTTATACTGCTGACTGGTTATTTATACTGCTGACTGGTTATTTATACTGCTGACTGGTTATTTATACTGCTGGACTGGTTATTTATACTGCTGACTGGTTATTTATACTGCTGGACAGGTTATTTATACTGCTGGACTGGTTATTTTTACTGCTTGACTGGTTATTTATACTGCTGGACTGGTTATTTATACTGCTGAGTGTTGCTGGATTGGTTATTTATACTGCTGGACTGGTTATTTATACTGCTGAGTGTTGCTGGACAGGTTATTTATACTTCTGAGTGTTGCTGGACTGGTTATTTATACTGCTGAGTGTTGCTGGACTGGTTATTTATACTGCTGACTGGTTATGTATACTGCTGACTGGCTATTTATACTGCTTGACTGGTTATTTATACTGCTGACTGGCTATTTATACTGCTGGACTGGTTATTTATACTGCTGACTGGTTATTTATACTGCTTGACTGGTTATTTATACTGCTGGACTGGTTAGTGATACTGCTGAGTGTTGCTGGACTGGTTAGTTATACTGCTGAGTGTTGCTGGACTGGTTATTTATACTGCTGAGTGTTGCTGGACTGGTTAGTTATACTGCTGAGTGTTGCTGGACTGGTTAGTTATACTGCTGAGTGTTGCTGGACTGGTTAGTTATACTGCTGAGTGTTGCTGGACTGGTTATTTATACTACTGAGTGTTGCTGGACTGGTTAGTTATACTGCTGAGTGTTGCTGGACTGGTTAGTTATACTGCTGAGTGTTGCTGGACTGGTTAGTTATGCTGCTGAGTGTTGCTGGACTGGTTAGTTATGCTGCTGAGTGTTGCTGGACTGGTTAGTTATGCTGCTGAGTGTTGCTGGACTGGTTATTTATACTGCTGAGTGTTGCTGGACTGGTTATTTATACTGCTGAGTGTTGCTGGACTGGTTAGTTATGCTGCTGAGTGTTGCTGGACTGGTTAGTTATGCTGCTGAGTGTTGCTGGACTGGTTATTTATACTGCTGAGTGTTGCTGGACTGGTTATTTATACTGCTGAGTGTTGCTGGACTGGTTATTTATACTGCTGAGTGTTGCTGGACTGGTTAGTTATACTGCTGAGTGTTGCTGGACTGGTTAGTTATGCTGCTGAGTGTTGCTGGACTGGTTAGTTATACTGCTGAGTGTTGCTGGACTGGTTATTTATACTGCTGAGTGTTGCTGGACTGGTTAGTTATACTGCTGAGTGTTGCTGGACTGGTTAGTTATACTGCTGAGTGTTGCTGGACTGGTTAGTTATAATGCTGAGTGTTGCTGGACTGGTTATTTATACTGCTGAGTGTTGCTGGACTGGTTATTTATACTGCTGGGTGTTGCTGGACTGGTTAGTTATACTGCTGAGTGTTGCTGGACTGGTTAGTTATGCTGCTGAGTGTTGCTGGACTGGTTATTTATACTGCTGAGTGTTGCTGGACTGGTTAGTTATGCTGCTGAGTGTTGCTGGACTGGTTAGTTATACTGCTGAGTGTTGCTGGACTGGTTAGTTATACTGCTGAGTGTTGCTGGACTGGTTATTTATACTGCTGAGTGTTGCTGGACTGGTTAGTTATACTGCTGAGTGTTGCTGGACTGGTTAGTTATACTGCTGAGTGTTGCTGGACTGGTTATTTATACTGCTGACTGGTTATTTATACTGCTTACTGGTTATTTATACTGCTGACTGGTTATTTATACTGCTTACTGGTTATTTATACTGCTGACTGGTTATTTATACTGCTGGACTGGTTATTTATACTGCTTGACTGGTTATTTATACTGCTAACTAGTTATTTATACTGCTGGACTGGTTATTTATACTGCTTGACTGGTTATTTATACTGCTAACTAGTTATTTATACTGCTGGACTGGTTATTTATACTGCTGACTGGTTATTTATACTGCTGACTGGTTATTTATACTGCTGACTGGTTATTTATACTGCTGGACTGGTTATTTATACTGCTGGACTGGTTATTTATACTGCTGACTGGTTATTTATACTGCTGGACTGGTTATTTATACTGCTGACTGGTTATTTATACTGCTGACTGGTTATTTATACTGCTGGACTGGTTATTTATACTGCTTGACTGGTTATTTATACTGCTGACTGGTTATTTATACTGCTTGACTGGTTATTTATACTGCTTGACTGGTTATTTATACTGCTGGACTGGTTATTTATACTGCTTGACTGGTTATTTATACTGCTTGACTGGTTATTTATACTGCTGACTGGTTATTTATACTGATGGACTGGTTATTTATACTGCTGGACTGGTTATTTATACTGCTGGCTGGTTATTTATACTGCTGGACTGGTTATTTATACTGCTGACTGGTTATTTATACTGCTGACTGGTTATTTATATATGCTGACTGGTTATTTATACTGCTAACTAGTTATTTATACTGCTGGACTGGTTTTCTATACTGCTGGCTGGTTATTTATACTGCTGGACTGGTTATTTATATGCTGACTGGTTATTTATACTGCTAACTAGTTATTTATACTGCTGACTGGTTATTTATACTGCTGGACTGGTTTTCTATACTGCTGGCTGGTTATTTATACTGCTGGACTGGTTATTTATACTGCTGACTGGTTATTTATACTGCTGGACTAGTTATTTATACTGCTGACTGGTTATTTATACTGCTGGACTGGTTATTTATACTGCTGGACTGGTTATTTATACTGCTGACTGGTTATTTATACTGCTGACTGGTTATTTATACTGCTGACTGGTTATTTATACTGCTGACTGGTTATTTATACTGCTGACTGGTTATTTATACTGCTGACTGGTTATTTATACTGCTGACTGGTTATTTATACTGCTGACTGGTTATTTATACTGCTGACTTGTTATTTATACTGCTGACTGGTTATTTATACTGCTGACTGGTTATTTATACTGCTGACTGGTTATTTATACTGCTGGACTGGTTATTTATACTGCTGGACTGGTTATTTATACTGCTGACTGGTTATTTATACTGCTTGACTGGTTATTTATACTGCTGGACAGGTTATTTTTACTGCTTGACTGGTTATTTATACTGCTGGACTGGTTATTTATACTGCTGAGTGTTGCTGGATTGGTTATTTATACTGCTGGACTGGTTATTTATACTGCTGAGTGTTGCTGGACAGGTTATTTATACTGCTGACTGGTTATTTATACTGCTGACTGGCTATTTATACTGCTTGACTGGTTATTTATACTGCTGACTGGCTATTTATACTGCTGGACTGGTTATTTATACTGCTGACTGGTTATTTATACTGCTTGACTGGTTATTTATACTGCTGGACTGGTTAGTGATACTGCTGAGTGTTGCTGGACTGGTTAGTTATACTGCTGAGTGTTGCTGGACTGGTTATTTATACTGCTGAGTGTTGCTGGACTGGTTAGTTATACTGCTGAGTGTTGCTGGACTGGTTAGTTATACTGCTGAGTGTTGCTGGACTGGTTAGTTATACTGCTGAGTGTTGCTGGACTGGTTATTTATACTGCTGAGTGTTGCTGGACTGGTTAGTTATACTGCTGAGTGTTGCTGGACTGGTTAGTTATACTGCTGAGTGTTGCTGGACTGGTTAGTTATGCTGCTGAGTGTTGCTGGACTGGTTAGTTATGCTGCTGAGTGTTGCTGGACTGGTTATTTATACTGCTTGACTGGTTATTTATACTGCTTGACTGGTTATTTATACTGCTTGACTGGTTATTTATACTGCTGACTGGTTATTTATACTGCTTGACTGGTTATTTATACTGCTTGACTGGTTATTTATACTGCTGGACTGGTTATTTATACTGCTTGACTGGTTATTTATACTGCTTGACTGGTTATTTATACTGCTGACTGGTTATTTATACTGCTGGACTGGTTATTTATACTGCTGGACTGGTTATTTATACTGCTGGCTGGTTATTTATACTGCTGGACTGGTTATTTATACTGCTGACTGGTTATTTATACTGCTGACTGGTTATTTATATGCTGACTGGTTATTTATACTGCTAACTAGTTATTTATACTGCTGGACTGGTTTTCTATACTGCTGGCTGGTTATTTATACTGCTGGACTGGTTATTTATATGCTGACTGGTTATTTATACTGCTAACTAGTTATTTATACTGCTGACTGGTTATTTATACTGCTGGACTGGTTTTCTATACTGCTGGCTGGTTATTTATACTGCTGGACTGGTTATTTATACTGCTGACTGGTTATTTATACTGCTGGACTAGTTATTTATACTGCTGACTGGTTATTTATACTGCTGGACTGGTTTTCTATACTGCTGGACTGGTTATACTGCTGGACTGGTTATTTATACTGCTGACTGGTTATTTATACTGCTTGACTGGTTATTTATACTGCTGACTGGTTATTTATACTGCTGACTGGTTATTTATACTGCTGACTGGTTATTTATACTGCTGACTGGTTATTTATACTGCTGACTGGTTATTTATACTGCTGACTTGTTATTTATACTGCTGACTGGTTATTTATACTGCTGACTGGTTATTTATACTGCTGGACTGGTTATTTATACTGCTGGACTGGTTATTTATACTGCTGACTGGTTATTTATACTGCTTGACTGGTTATTTATACTGCTGGACAGGTTATTTATACTGCTGGACTGGTTATTTTTACTGCTTGACTGGTTATTTATACTGCTGGACTGGTTATTTATACTGCTGAGTGTTGCTGGATTGGTTATTTATACTGCTGACTGGTTATTTATACTGCTGAGTGGCTATTTATACTGCTTGACTGGCTATTTATACTGCTTGACTGGTTATTTATACTGCTGACTGGCTATTTATACTGCTGGACTGGTTATTTATACTGCTGACTGGTTATTTATACTGCTTGACTGGTTATTTATACTGCTGGACTGGTTAGTGATACTGCTGAGTGTTGCTGGACTGGTTAGTTATACTGCTGAGTGTTGCTGGACTGGTTATTTATACTGCTGAGTGTTGCTGGACTGGTTAGTTATACTGCTGAGTGTTGCTGGACTGGTTAGTTATACTGCTGAGTGTTGCTGGACTGGTTAGTTATACTGCTGAGTGTTGCTGGACTGGTTATTTATACTGCTGAGTGTTGCTGGACTGGTTAGTTATACTGCTGAGTGTTGCTGGACTGGTTAGTTATACTGCTGAGTGTTGCTGGACTGGTTAGTTATGCTGCTGAGTGTTGCTGGACTGGTTAGTTATGCTGCTGAGTGTTGCTGGACTGGTTATTTATACTGCTGAGTGTTGCTGGACTGGTTATTTATACTGCTGAGTGTTGCTGGACTGGTTATTTATACTGCTGAGTGTTGCTGGACTGGTTAGTTATGCTGCTGAGTGTTGCTGGACTGGTTATTTATGCTGCTGAGTGTTGCTGGACTGGTTATTTATACTGCTGAGTGTTGCTGGACTGGTTATTTATACTGCTGAGTGTTGCTGGACTGGTTATTTATACTGCTGAGTGTTGCTGGACTGGTTATTTATACTGCTGAGTGTTGCTGGACTGGTTAGTTATGCTGCTGAGTGTTGCTGGACTGGTTAGTTATACTGCTGAGTGTTGCTGGACTGGTTAGTTATACTGCTGAGTGTTGCTGGACTGGTTAGTTATACTGCTGAGTGTTGCTGGACTGGTTAGTTATACTGCTGAGTGTTGCTGGACTGGTTAGTTATACTGCTGAGTGTTGCTGGACTGGTTAGTTATAATGCTGAGTGTTGCTGGACTGGTTATTTATACTGCTGAGTGTTGCTGGACTGGTTATTTATACTGCTGGGTGTTGCTGGACTGGTTAGTTATACTGCTGAGTGTTGCTGGACTGGTTAGTTATGCTGCTGAGTGTTGCTGGACTGGTTATTTATACTGCTGAGTGTTGCTGGACTGGTTAGTTATGCTGCTGAGTGTTGCTGGACTGGTTAGTTATACTGCTGAGTGTTGCTGGACTGGTTAGTTATACTGCTGAGTGTTGCTGAGTGTTGCTGGGCTGGTTAGTTGTATTGCTGAGTGTTGCTGGACTGGTTATTTATACTGCTGGGTGTTGCTGGACTGGTTAGTTATGTTGCTGGACTGGTTAGTTATACTGCTGAGTGTTGCTGGACTGGTTATTTATACTGCTGGGTGTTGCTGGACTGGTTAGTTATATTGCTGAGTGTTGCTGGACTGGTTAGTTATACTGCTGAGTGTTGCTGGACTGGTTAGTTATACTGCTGGGTGTTGCTGGACTGGTTAGTTATACTGCTGAGTGTTGCTGGACTGGTTAGTTATACTGCTGAGTGTTGCTGGACTGGTTAGTTATACTGCTGAGTATTGCTGGACTGGTTAGTTATACTGCTGAGTGTTGCTGGACTGGTTAGTTATACTGCTGAGTGTTGCTGGACTGGTTAGTTATACTGCTGAGTGTTGCTGGACTGGTTATTTATACTGCTGGGTGTTGCTGGACTGGTTAGTTATATTGCTGAGTGTTGCTGGACTGGTTAGTTATACTGCTGAGTGTTGCTGGACTGGTTAGTTATACTGCTGAGTGTTGCTGGACTGGTTAGTTATGCTGCTGAGTGTTGCTGGACTGGTTATTTATACTGCTGAGTATTGCTGGACTGGTTAGTTATACTGCTGAGTGTTGCTGGACTGGTTAGTTATACTGCTGAGTGTTGCTGGACTGGTTAGTTATACTGCTGAGTGTTGCTGGACTGGTTAGTTATACTGCTGAGTGTTGCTGGACTGGTTATTTATACTGCTGAGTGTTGCTGGACTGGTTGACTGAAGTCACTCCTTTGATCCATAGACCGAACTGACTCGGACTCCCTTGGCTGAGTGTTTAAAGCCTGCATCTTAAATGGCACGCGATTCCTCCATATAGTGCCTTTACTGGTCAAACATGGTGCAGCAGGTTTACTATATATGATATGGAAAGGAGACAGACAGACAGGCTTGTTGGCCTGCTCAGTGCTTATTAGTAGTATTAATAGGCCTGCTTAGTAGTAGTATTAATAGGCCTGCTTAGTAGTAGTAGTAGTAGTAGTACTAGGCCTGCTTAGTAGTAGTAGTACTAGGCCTGCTTAGTAGTAGTAGTACTAGGCCTGCTTAGTAGTAGTAGTACTAGGCCTGCTTAGTAGTAGTAGTACTAGGCCTGCTTAGTAGTAGTAGTACTAGGCCTGCTTAGTAGTAGTAGTAGTAGTACTAGGCCTGCTTAGTAGTAGTAGTAGTAGTACTAGGCCTGCTTAGTAGTAGTAGTAGTACTAGGCCTGCTTAGTAGTAGTAGTAGTACTAGGCCTGCTTAGTAGTAGTAGTACTAGGCCTGCTTAGTAGTAGTAGTACTAGGCCTGCTTAGTAGTAGTAGTACTAGGCCTGCTTAGTAGTAGTAGTACTAGGCCTGCTTAGTAGTAGTAGTACTAGGCCTGCTTAGTAGTAGTAGTACTAGGCCTGCTTAGTAGTAGTAGTAGTAGTAGTACTAGGCCTGCTTAGTAGTAGTAGTAGTAGTAGTACTAGGCCTGCTTAGTAGTAGTAGTAGTACTAGGCCTGCTTAGTAGTAGTAGTAGTTTTATGCCCTGTGAGTGCTGCTCTGTCTAAGCAGCTTAGACTAAGGCCTACATCTAATGGTTCCCTATATTTCTCCATACAGTCCCCTAATAGTGTCATTTGAGAAGCAGGCGGTGACTTCTAAAAAGTCTCAGATCAGATGAGGGTAGACCAGATGTTTGTGTTGTGGCAGACAGATGAGGTTTGCTGCTGCTGTGGCATAGTGCTCTGAGTCAGTGTTGCCCTGTCTCAGTGCAGTGGGCGTAGGCTCAGAGGAAGGAAGTAGCTGCACATTACTGCAGCAACGAACAGCTCCACCTAGTGGTGTGTTTGGGAAAGGGCACCTCAAACAGAAAACATTTCTTATTTAACTAGGCAAGTCAGTTTTAAGAACAAATTCTTATTTACAATGACATCCTACTGGGGAACAGTGTAGTACTACCTTGTTCAGGGGCAGAATGACCGTTTTTTTTTTACTTTGTCAGCTCAGGGATTCGATCCCACAACCTTTCGGATACTGGCCCAATGCTCTAACCACTAGACTACCTGCCATCTCAACATGTTGAGAAACCTTCAGAATCAGATTATATAGAACAGACAGGCCTCTCTGACATGTAGAGAAAGGGATCATGGTAGCTCTATTCATGACATTTCTATCTGCTACCATTCCATATTTTTATATCTTTATTTAACTAGGCAAGTCAGTTAAGAACACATTCTTACTTTCAATGACGGCCTAGGAACAGTGGGTTAACTGCCTTGATCAGGGGCAGAACAACAGATGTATACCTTGTCAGCTCAGGGATTCAATCTTGCAACCTTTCGGTTACCAGTCCAACGCTCTAACCACTAGGCTACCTGCCCGCTCCAATGCTTTGGATAGAATTCAAATAACTGTGATTCTAGGAACTGTTATGATGCCCTTTATGTATGGTGTTCCAACCACAGGTCTTTAGATGGCGTGGAGGCCATCGAGGAAATTATTGAACCACAGTTAGATGTTTGTTCTTCGGATCTTGAAGGATAAGTGGTACATTTAGGACATTTCGGAGAAAAGAAACTCAACCAAAATAAACGTACTGGATCTTATGCCAATATTTTGGTCAACTGAACAAAATGGAGACCAAAGTGTTTTGGTCACTAGACCAAAAGGCCAAAATGTAGGAAATGTAACAACAGAAGTGTATGTTTAGTTCACATTATGTTGTTTGTAAAATAAAATAACCCCAGGCATGCTGTGAAACTGTAGAAGGTAATATTTTCAAGAGCAGAGGGAATGTGTTGAGTTCCCCTGTTGTTACTGTGTTCCAGCTCACAGAAAGTGTGAGGGCCACATGCTTCTGTGTGAGCTGTGACACAGTTAAGAGAGTTTTCTCTGTGTCTGTGGGAATAGTGTCGGTATGTTTTCAGAATCCCAGAAGCATCATCATACTTGTTGCCAAGTTATTATTTTGTATTCGTTCAGAAAATTGCACTTGTTACTGACTCTAAACCCTCCTTCCACTTCCCTCCTCCTCCCGCTCTCCTCTCTTCCCTGCTCTCCTCTCTTCCCCGCTCTCCTCTCTTCCCCGCTCTCCTCTCTTCCCCGCTCTCCTCTCTTCCCTGCTCTCCTCTCTTCCCTGCTCTCCTCTCTTCCCTGCTCTCCTCTCAATGTAGTTCTACCTCCAGGCAGGGTGGTGGCGCTGCGTCGTGTACAACCCAGGGCAAGGTCGGGACCGCCCATAAGATCTGTCTGGTGTGTTCAGATGAGGCGTCCGGCTGTCACTACGGGGTGCTCACCTGCGGAAGCTGCAAGGTGTTCTTCAAGAGAGCCGTGGAAGGTACGGTGGCAAGGGGTGAGATGCTAGGACAATTGGTATGGTCTGGTCCCAGATCTGTTTTTACTATTTTTCCAAGTGGTGAGATGGTAGGACAACTGGTATGGTCTGGTCCCAGATCTGTTTTTACTATCTTACAAGTCGGCAGAAAACGGATCTGGGACTGGGCTACCACTGGGGATGTGTGGTGTATATCATGATACTTTCCTGTGGTACAGTGGCAAGGAGTGAGATGGTAGGACACCTTGTACTATGGCGGCATGGAATGATGTTTGGTTTACGGTAGATACTGGCAAGGTAGGATGGTAAGGGGTGAGATGGTAGGACAACTGGTGCTACTGGTACTGGTGCACAGCTGGTGACATGGAATGATGTACGGTAGGCATTTCATGAATGATACTTGTCTGTTCGTATGAAGACCCTGCAGACATTTGATTTGCAGGTTGGAGGCTGATCCAGTGTGATTCAAGAAGAAAGAGGTACTTTATTCCATTTCTTTGTCATTCAAATTCTCTTCTGGTGTTTCAGGGCAGCACAACTACCTGTGTGCTGGGAGGAAGGACTGCATCATCGATAAGATCAGAAGGAAGAACTGTCCAGCCTGCCGCTTCCGCAAGTGTCTCATGGCAGGGATGAACCTGGAAGGTAAACTCTTTAACCTTGTTTTATTATCTCATGGCAGGGATGAACCTGGAAGGTAAACTCTTTAACCTTGTTTTATTGTCTCATGGCAGGGATGAACCTGGAAGGTAAACTCTTTAACCTTGTTTTATTGTCTCATGGCAGGGATGAACCTGGAAGGTAAACTCTTTAACCTTGTTTTATTATCTCATGGCAGGGATGAACCTGGAAGGTAAACTATTTAACCTTGTTTTATTGTCTCATGGCAGGGATGAACCTGGAAGGTAAACTCTTTAACCTTGTTTTATTGTCTCATGGCAGGGATGAACCTGGAAGGTAAACTCTTTAACCTTGTTTTATTGTCTCATGGCAGGGATGAACCTGGAAGGTAAACTCTTTAACCTTGTTTTATTGTCTCATGGCAGGGATGAACCTGGAAGGTAAACTCTTTAACCTTGTTTTATTATCTCATGGCAGGGATGAACCTGGAAGGTAAACTCTTTAACCTTGTTTTATTGTCTCATGGCAGGGATGAACCTGGAAGGTAAACTCTTTAACCTTGTTTTATTGTCTCATGGCAGGGATGAACCTGGAAGGTAAACTCTTTCACCTTGTTTTATTATCTCATGGCAGGGATGAACCTGGAAGGTAAACTCTTTTACCTTGTTTTATTGTCTCATGGCAGGGATGAACCTGGAAGGTAAACTCTTGTACCTTGTTTTATTGTCTCATGGCAGGGATGAACCTGGAAGGTAAACTCTTTAACCTTGTTTTATTGTCTCATGGCAGGGATGAACCTGGAAGGTAAACTATTTTACCTTGTTTTATTGTCTCATGGCAGGGATGAACCTGGAAGGTAAACTCTTTAACCTTGTTTTATTGTCTCATGGCAGGGATGAACCTGGAAGGTAAACTATTTAACCTTGTTTTATTGTCTCATGGCAGGGATGAACCTGGAAGGTAAACTCTTTAACCTTGTTTTATTGTCTCATGGCAGGGATGAACCTGGAAGGTAAACTCTTTCACCTTGTTTTATTATCTCATGGCAGGGATGAACCTGGAAGGTAAACTATTTAACCTTGTTTTATTGTCTCATGGCAGGGATGAACCTGGAAGGTAAACTCTTTAACCTTGTTTTATTGTCTCATGGCAGGGATGAACCTGGAAGGTAAACTCTTTAACCTTGTTTTATTGTCTCATGGCAGGGATGAACCTGGAAGGTAAACTCTTTAACCTTGTTTTATTGTCTCATGGCAGGGATGAACCTGGAAGGTAAACTCTTTAACCTTGTTTTATTGTCTCATGGCAGGGATGAACCTGGAAGGTAAACTCTTTCACCTTGTTTTATTATCTCATGGCAGGGATGAACCTGGAAGGTAAACTCTTTTACCTTGTTTTATTGTCTCATGGCAGGGATGAACCTGGAAGGTAAACTCTTGTACCTTGTTTTATTGTCTCATGGCAGGGATGAACCTGGAAGGTAAACTCTTTAACCTTGTTTTATTGTCTCATGGCAGGGATGAACCTGGAAGGTAAACTATTTTACCTTGTTTTATTGTCTCATGGCAGGGATGAACCTGGAAGGTAAACTCTTTAACCTTGTTTTATTGTCTCATGGCAGGGATGAACCTGGAAGGTAAACTCTTTAACCTTGTTTTATTGTCTCATGGCAGGGATGAACCTGGAAGGTAAACTATTTAACCTTGTTTTATTGTCTCATGGCAGGGATGAACCTGGAAGGTAAACTCTTTAACCTTGTTTTATTGTCTCATGGCAGGGATGAACCTGGAAGGTAAACTCTTTAACCTTGTTTTATTGTCTCATGGCAGGGATGAACCTGGAAGGTAAACTCTTTAACCTTGTTTTATTGTCTCATGGCAGGGATGAACCTGGAAGGTAAACTCTTTAACCTTGTTTTATTATCTCATGGCAGGGATGAACCTGGAAGGTAAACTCTTTAACCTTGTTTTATTGTCTCATGGCAGGGATGAACCTGGAAGGTAAACTCTTTAACCTTGTTTTATTGTCTCATGGCAGGGATGAACCTGGAAGGTAAACTCTTTTACCTTGTTTTATTATCTCATGGCAGGGATGAACCTGGAAGCTAAACTCTTTAACCTTGTTTTATTGTCTCATGGCAGGGATGAACCTGGAAGGTAAACTCTTTTACCTTGTTTTATTGTCTCATGGCAGGGATGAACCTGGAAGGTAAACTATTTAACCTTGTTTTATTGTCTCATGGCAGGGATGAACCTGGAAGGTAAACTTTTTAACCTTGTTTTATTGTCTCATGGCAGGGATGAACCTGGAAGCTAAACTCTTTAACCTTGTTTTATTTTACAGATTCTATATTTGTTTTAATGTAAATTGGTCTACAGCTCCATCTATGACTACAAGCTACTACAAGCTCAAGTACCAGATACAAGTAGATACAGTGCCCTCAGAGAGTATTCAGACTTTTTCCATATTTTGTTACGTTACAGCCTTATTCTAAAATGGAATAAATACACTGCTCAAAAAAATAAAGGGAACACTTAAACAACACAATGTAACTCCAAGTCAATCACACTTCTGTGAAATCAAACTGTCCACTTAGGAAGCAACACTGATTGACAATACATTTCACATGCTGTTGTGCAAATGGAATAGACAAAAGGTGGAAATTATAGGCAATTAGCAAGACACCCCCAAAAAAGGAGTGATTCTGCAGGTGGTGACCACAGACAACTTCTCAGTTCCTATGCTTCCTGGCTGATGTTTTGGTCACTTTTGAATGCTGGCGGTGCTCTCACTCTAGTGGTAGCATGAGACGGAGTCTACAACCCACACAAGTGGCTCAGGTAGTGCAGTTCATCCAGGATGGAACATCAATGCGAGCTGTGGTAAAAAGGTTTGCTGTGTCTGTCAGCGTAGTGTCCAGAGCATGGAGGCGCTACCAGGAGACAGGCCAGTACATCAGGAGACGTGGAGGAGGCCGTAGGAGGGCAACAACCCAGCAGCAGGACCGCTACCTCCGCCTTTGTGCAAGGAGGTGCACTGCCAGCGCCCTGCAAAATGACCTCCAGCAGGCCACAAATGTGCATGTGTCTGCTCAAACGGTCAGAAACAGACTCCATGAGGGTGGTATGAGGGCCCGACGTCCACAGGTGGGGGTTGTGCTTACAGCCCAACACCGTGCAGGACGTTTGGCATTTGCCAGAGAACACCAAGATTGGCAAATTCGCCACTGGCGCCCTGTGCTCTTCACAGATGATAGCAGGTTCACACTGAGCACATGAGCACATGTGACAGACGTGACAGAGTCTGGAGACACCGTGGAGAACGTTCTGCTGCCTGCAACATCCTCCAGCATGACCGGTTTGGCGATGGGTCAGTCATGGTGTGGGGTGGCATTTCTTTGTGGGGCCGCACAGCCCTCCATGTGCTCGCCAGAGGTAGCCTGACTGCCATTAGGTACCGAGATGAGATCCTCAGACCCCTTGTGAGACCATATGCTGACACATGCACATTTGTGGCCTGCTGGAGGTCATTTTGCAGGGCGCTGGCAGTGCACCTCCTTGCACAAAGGCGGAGGTAGCGGTCCTGCTGCTGGGTTGTTGCCCTCCTACGGCCTCCTCCACGTCTCCTGATGTACTGGCCTGTCTCCTGGTAGCGCCTCCATGCTCTGGACACTACGCTGACAGACACAGCAAACCTTTTTACCACAGCTCGCATTGATGTTCCATCCTGGATGAACTGCACTACCTGAGCCACTTGTGTGGGTTGTAGACTCCGTCTCATGCTACCACTAGAGTGAGAGCACCGCCAGCATTCAAAAGTGACCAAAACATCAGCCAGGAAGCATAGGAACTGAGAAGTGGTCTGTGGTCACCACCTGCAGAATCACTCCTTTTTTGGGGGTGTCTTGCTAATTGCCTATAATTTCCACCTTTTGTCTATTCCATTTGCACAACAGCATGTGAAACGTATTGTCAATCAGTGTTGCTTCCTAAGTGGACAGTTTGATTTCACAGAAGTGTGATTGACTTGGAGTTACATTGTGTTGTTTAAGTGTTCCCTTTATTTTTTTGAGCAGTGTATATATTTAGCAGCAATCTACACACAATACCCCATAATGACAAAGCATGAGGTCAAAGGAATTGTCCGTAGAGCTCCAAGACAGGATTATGTCGAGGTACAGATCTGGGGAAGAGTACCAAAAAATTCCTGCAGCATTGAAGGTCCCCAAGAACACAGTGGTCTCCATTTTTAAATGGAAGAAGTTTGGAACCACAAGACTATTCCTAGAACTGGTCGCCCGGCCAAACTGAACAATCGAGGGAGAAGGGTCTTCGTCAGGGAGGTCACCAAGAACCCGATGGTCACTCTGACAGAGCTCCAGAGTTCCTCTGTGGAGATGGGAGAACCTTCCAGAAGTACAACCATCTCTGCAGCACTCCACCAATCAGGCCTTTATGGTAGAGGGGCCAGACGGAAGCCACTCCTCAGTAAATGGCACATGACAGCCCGCTTGGAGTTTTCCAAAAGGCACCTAAAGACTCTCAGACCATTAGAAACAAGATTCTCTGGTCTGATGAAACCAAGATTGAACTCTTTGGCCTGAATGCCAAGTGTCACGTCTGGACGAAATCTGGCACCATCCCTACGGTGAAGCATGGTGGGGACAGCATCATGCTGTGGGAATGTTTTTCAGCAGCAGGGACTGGGAGACTAGTCAGGATTGAGGGAAAAGAGAGATCCTTGATGAAAACCTGCTCCAGAGTGCTCAGGACCTCAGACTGGGGTGAAGGTTCACCTTTCAACAGGTCAACGACCCTAAGCACACAGCCAAGACAAGTCTCTGAATGTCCCTGAGTGGCCCAGCCAGAGCCCGGACTTGAACCAGATCGAGCATCTCTGGAGAGACCTGAAAATAGCTGTGCAGCATCACTCCCCATCCAACCTGACAGAGCTTGAGAGGATCTGCAGAGAAGAATGGAAGAAACTCCCCAAATACAGGTGTGCCAAACATGTAGCGTCATACCCAAGAAGACTCGAGGCTGTAATCGCTGCCAAAGGTGCTTCAGCAAAGTACTGAGTAAAGGGATTAGTGTCCCGGTCCTTAAAAGTGGCAGCTTTAGCCTTTAGTGTGGATGTTGCCTGTAATCCATGGCTTCTGGTTGGGGTATGTACGTACTGTCACTGTGGGGACAATGTTATCGATGCACTTATTAAAAGGGAATGGGAACACTTTAGGAAGTTATGTAAATGTGATTTCATTTTTTTTTTTTGACAAAAATTTCAGAAAAACTTTTTTTGCTTTGACATTATGGGGTATTGTGTGTAGATTAATGAGGGGGGGAGGGAGGGGACGATTTAATCATTTTTAGAATAAGGCTGTAACGTAGCACAATGTAGAAAAGGTCAAGGGGTCTGAATACTCTCCGAAGGTACTGTATGTTAGTTTAACTGGTTTTTGATATCATGGTCACTCAATATACCTCCTCTCTCCCTCCCTTCCTCTCTCCTTCGCTACAGCTCGTAAAACTAAGAAGCTGAACCGTTTAAAGGGTGTGCAGCAGCCCACCATGGCCGAGCTGACCCCCCGTCCGCTCCCAGAGGCCAGGTCGCTGGTCCCCAAGTCCATGCCCCAGCTCACCCCCACCATGCTGTCTCTACTAAAGGCCATCGAGCCAGACACCATCTACTCTGGCTACGACGGCACCCTGCCAGACACCTCCACACGCATCATGACCACCCTCAACAGGCTGGGGGGACGACAGGTGGTATCAGCCGTCAAGTGGGCCAAGTCTCTGCCAGGTACTACTATTTCTAAGAGACACTGTTGGAAACCTGCACAGTATCTACCATAGACAGCAGTACTACAGTATCATCAGGGAAATGGAACCTTTAGTCATTCAGTGTTCTGTTATCTTCCCCTGCAGGGTTCCGGAACCTTCACCTGGACGACCAGATGACTCTGCTGCAGTGTTCCTGGTTGTTCCTCATGTCCTTCGGCCTGGGCTGGAGGTCCTATCAACAGTGTGACGGGAACATGCTCTGCTTCGCTCCAGACCTCGTCATCAATCAGTATGTCTATTTATCTGTCGGCCTAAGTCTCTGTCTGTCTGCATGTCTCGTTCTCTCTCCTCATCAGGGACCGTATGAAGCTGCCCTACATGGCAGACCAGTGTGACATCATCACTAACATGCCTGTCTCTCCTCATCAGGGACCGTATGAAGCTGCCCTACATGGCAAACCAGTGTGACATCATCACTAATATGTCTCTCTCTCCTCATCAGGGACCGTATGAAGCTGCCCTACATGGCAGACCAGTGTGACGTCATCACTAACATACCTGTCTCTCTCTCCTCATCAGGGACCGTATGAAGCTGCCCTACATGGCAGACCAGTGTGACATCATCACTAACATGTCTCTCTCTCCTCATCAGGGACCGTATGAAGCTGCCCTACATGGCAGACCAGTGTGACATCATCACTAACATGCCTGTCTCTCTCTCCTCATCAGGGACCGTATGAAGCTGCCCTACATGGCAGACCAGTGTGACATCATCACTAACATGTCTCTCTCTCCTCATCAGGGACCGTATGAAGCTGCCCTACATGGCAGACCAGTGTGACATCATCACTAACATGTCTCTCTCTCCTCATCAGGGACCGTATGAAGCTGCCCTACATGGCAGACCAGTGTGACATCATCACTAACATGTCTCTCTCTCCTCATCAGGGACCGTATGAAGCTGCCCTACATGGCAGACCAGTGTGACATCATCACTAACATGTCTCTCTCTCCTCATCAGGGACCGTATGAAGCTGCCCTACATGGCAGACCAGTGTGACATCATCACTAACATGTCTCTCTCTCCTCATCAGGGACCGTATGAAGCTGCCCTACATGGCAGACCAGTGTGACATCATCACTAACATGCCTGTCTCTCCTCATCAGGGACCGTATGAAGCTGCCCTACATGGCAGACCAGTGTGACATCATCACTAACATGCCTGTCTCTCTCTCCTCATCAGGGACCGTATGAAGCTGCCCTACATGGCAGACCAGTGTGACATCATCACTAACATGCCTGTCTCTCCTCATCAGGGACCGTATGAAGCTGCCCTACATGGCAGACCAGTGTGACATCATCACTAACATGCCTGTCTCTCCTCATCAGGGACCGTATGAAGCTGCCCTACATGGCAGACCAGTGTGACGTCATCACTAACATGCCTGTCTCTCTCTCCTCATCAGGGACCGTATGAAGCTGCCCTACATGGCAGACCAGTGTGACGTCATCACTAACATGCCTGTCTCTCCTCATCAGGGACCGTATGAAGCTGCCCTACATGGCAAACCAGTGTGACATCATCACTAATATGTCTCTCTCTCCTCATCAGGGACCGTATGAAGCTGCCCTACATGGCAGACCAGTGTGACATCATCACTAACATGTCTCTCTCTCCTCATCAGGGACCGTATGAAGCTGCCCTACATGGCAGACCAGTGTGACATCATCACTAACATGCCTGTCTCTCCTCATCAGGGACCGTATGAAGCTGCCCTACATGGCAGACCAGTGTGACATCATCACTAACATGTCTCTCTCTCCTCATCAGGGACCGTATGAAGCTGCCCTACATGGCAGACCAGTGTGACATCATCACTAACATGTCTCTCTCTCCTCATCAGGGACCGTATGAAGCTGCCCTACATGGCAGACCAGTGTGAACAGATGTTGAAGATCTCCAGTGAGTTTGTCAGACTGCAGGTGTCTCATGACGAGTATCTGTGTATGAAGGTTCTTTTGCTGCTCAGCACCGGTGAGTCTCAGCCCCTCTTTTACTTTGACCTTTCACACTTGAGCCCATAACAATGTGCAAACCTATTTCCTGATTGATGGCTGTGTGTTCCTGGGTTTTTACTGTTATGTTTTTCATGACATTGGGATGTCAGAAGGAAAGTTTCCTGTTTCATCTTATTGTATTTTCACTTTACATTTTCAACATAACAGTGCATTCGGAAAGTATTCAGACCCCTTGACTTTTTCCACATTTTGTTGTTGCAGCCTTATTCTAAAATTGATTTAAAAAAATATATATATATGTTTTGTCCTCATCGTTCTACACACAATACCCCATCATGACAAAGCAAAAAACTATTTGATACATTTTAGAATAAGGCTGTAACGTAACAAAATGTGGAAAAAGTCAAAGGGTCTGAATACTTAGGCACTGTATAATGGAAGGGGACCTGCATAGGCATGACTTACTGGGTTATTTAACACATTTCCTGTTATGTTCATCTTTAGTGCCAAAGGGAAAAACACAGAGGTTGATGTATTATGTTGTTGTCCCCCCCCCCCAGTGCCAAAGGATGGTCTGAAAAGTCAGGCAGTGTTTGATGAGATCAGGATGTCCTACATCAAGGAGTTGGGGAAGGCCATCGTCAAGAGGGAGGAGAACTCCAGCCAGAACTGGCAACGCTTCTACCAGCTCACTAAGCTTCTTGACTCCATGCACGAGGTACACTTTAGAAGTCTTCACGGGTCCAACAGACTCAAAATTCTGAAATAAGACCTGGGATCGGCGCCTAAATTCTGATTTTTTTCCCCCCTTGGATATCAGTCGGGTCTGATATAATTGCCACGCGTCTCGATTATGTGCATTTAAAATTGATTTACCGTCTTGACCCGTACTCTGCTAATTTAATATTTGTGAGGTGATGTTATGTGTCAGCCAACTGCAACTCAAAATGTATAGCTTATTTCCAGCTGAAACCGGTTCTGGCTGCTCACCTCACATGTGCCTGCTGCTGAAGAGAGAGAGCGAGTGAGAGGAGCCTTGACCTAGACTACTGTTGTGAAGATGCAGGCCTTTTATATTGAAGTCAAATGAAAGTTAGAGGAGAAAAGACTAAGGTGAAAGGAATCCGACGGGGGGGAACGTCCTCTGGGACAAGTTAGAATATTGTGGTGGACAAAGATTAGAAAAACGTTTGCACTGCCAAATGGACTGTGTGCAACTCGCTATTCAGGTTTTTTACTTTTATTTATTTATTTTCATTATTGTGTATCATTTTTGATTTGTTGAGACATTTTTGTTGGCTAAATTAAGTTCTAACGGTCTTTTTAAATGTTGTGCTTCGTATTTAGTTTGAGATGAAGGTTAAAACTAGGCCCGTTGTAAAAGAAATAGCATTAGGCTATTGCTGTCATTTGTTGAGTAGGCCTACGGTAGGAACTCACCTTTGTTGGGAATTGCTGCAATATAGGCCTTTTCAAGGTTTTAAACCAGTTCATTAAATATGCAACAAGTGTTTTGTTTCATTCTGTTGAACCATTTTCTTTGGCCAAATTAAAAGTTCCAACTGTAATGTTGTGTTTACCGCAATATAATACAATTAGTTGTCTTGAACGCACTGCACAACATGTAAATTCCTGTTGAACGCGGGAGAGCTCGTTTTGTTGTTTTTGGAAGATTTTCACAGTCTATTGAAAAGGTTTGGTTACTAGCTAGCTACCTTTTGAGTTTGGATCCCACAACGCGGTTGGCATCAGTTGCTGGGATCGCTTCCAGTGACCAGCGGTCTCTCTATCACATGTAAAGGATATTTTAAATGAACAAAAAATTGTTCTACAAGCAGTTGTTACAACAACAAGAATATCGCTTCAAGTGTTTTGTCCAAAAACTGATAGATTCAACTAATAAAAAATGGATGACCTGACCAGAGAGGTCCAGGACCTGAAGAACAGCTTGCAGTTCTCCCAGGGTCAGCTCGATGAGTTGAAAGCAATCTGTAAGTCATTGAGAGAGGACATTAGTTCTGTAACAATGACAGAGAAATCAGATTATCTCGAGGGACAAACAAGGCTGAATAACATGGTTGTGGACAGAATTGCAGAATCTCCACGTGAAACCTGGACGGAGTCTGAGGACAAAGTTAGGGAAATGATCTCGGAAAAACTGAAGATTGACGACAGGAAGATTTGAGGTGGAGCGTGCCCACAGGACTGGAAACCCCACCACCGGCCCAGGTGACAGGCCAATAGTGGTCAAGTTTCTGAGGTTCAAGGACAAGGTAGCTGTTCTGGAAAGAGCCAAGAACTTGAGAGGAACGTACAAGGTCTATCCTGAAGCTGTGCACCAGACGAGGAAAGAACTTATCCCAGCCATGAAAGCTGTCAGAGCATGTGGGGACATTGCTCACATCCGCAATGACAAGCTCATTGTCCACCCTCCCTCCCAAAAGTCTGGAAGGGATGAGAGAGCCAAGCCTATGGGTTTGTAGCTTCAACCCCACAGCACACACACTTCCACACACCAGTTGATTAATGGACTGCTGAATGTATATATTTTTTCTCTTGCTTTGTTTGCTCTTTTCCATATTATGTTTATCTCTGATAAGCTACCCAGGAAAGGGCTGAAAATAGCCCATTTAAATATATGTAGCCTTAGAAATAAGGTTAATAAAATCAAGAACTTGCTAACGTCAGATAACATTCATCTTATGTGGATGATGTTAAAAATATTTGTTGGTCTGATGTGATTAATAAGGAACATACAGATGCTGCACTTGATGAATTTATGAAATTGCTTCTTCCAATTATTGATAAACATGCACCTGTTAAGAAACTGACTGTTAGAACTGTTAAG
>NC_092092.1:78458758-78568758 GCF_045679555.1 Salvelinus alpinus
GGCTCCATGGATTGAGGAGGAATTGAAAAACTGTATGGTTGAAAGAGATGGGGCAAAAGGAGTGGCTAATAAGTCTGGCTGCACATCTGACTGGCTGTTATTGTGAAGTGGAAATGTCTAGGAGCAACAACAGCTCAGCCATGAAGTGGTAGGCCACACAAGCTCACAGAACGGGGTGGCCGATTGCTGAAGCGCATTGCATGTAAAAATCGTCTGTCCTCTGTTGCAACACTCATTACCGAGTTCCAAACTGCCTCTGGAAGAAATGTCAGCACAAGAACTGTTCGTTGGGAGCTTCATGAAATGGGTTTCCATGGGCGAGCAGCCGCATACAAGCCTAAGATCACCATGTGCAATGCCAAGCGTCGGCTGGAGTGGTGTAAAGCTCGCCGGCAATGGACTCTGGAGCAGTGGAAACATGTTCTCTGGAGTCATGAATCACGCTTCACCATCTGGCAATCCGATGGACGAATATGTGTTTGGCAGATGCCAGGAGAACGCCCGCATGCGTAGTACCAACTGTAAAGTTTGGTGGAGGCGGAATAATGATCTAGGGCTGTTTTCATGGTTCGGGCCCATTAGTTCCAGTGAAGTGGAATCTTAACGCTATGACATTCTATACGATTCTGTGCTTCCAACTTTGTGGCAACAGTTTGGGGAAGGCCCTTTCCTGTTTCAGCATGACAATGCCCCCATGCACAAAGTGAGGTCCATACAGAAATGGTTTGTTGAGATCGGTGTCAAAGAACTTGTATTTCAAGGCCTACAAACTCAGTGCCTCTTTGCCTGACATCATGGGGAAATCAAAAGAAATCAGAAAAAAAAAAAAGTCTGGTTAATCCTTGGGAGCAATTTCCAAACGCCTGAAGGTACCACGTTCATCTGTACAAACAATAGTACGCAACTATTAACACCATGGGACCACGCAGCTGTCATACCGCTCAGGAAGGAGACGCGTTCTGTCTCCTAGAGATGAACGTACTTTGGTGCAAAAAGTGCAAATCAATCCCAGAACAACAGCAAAGGACCTTGTAAAGATGCTAGAGGAAACAGGTACAAAAGTATCTATATCTACAGTAAAACAAGTCCTATATCGACATAACCTGAAAGGCCACTCAGCAAGAAAGAAGCCACTGCTCCAAAACCGCCATAAAAAAGCCAGACTACGGTTTGCAACTGACATTTCACATTCTTAAAATAAAGTGGTGATCCTAACTGACCTAAGACAGGGAATTGTTACTAACATTAAATGTCAGTAATTGTGAAAAACTGAGTTTAACTGTATTTGGCTAAGTTGTATGTAAACTTCCGACTTCAACTGTATATATCTATATATTTATTTTGACTTGTTTATTTATATATATATATATTATTATAATATCATACAGTTGAGGCCTATGCAATGCCCTGATGCATTTTGCGCTCAAATCTCCGACAGCTGAACTGAGGTGGACAATTATTGTTTTAGGAAAGTAAAAACTGAAGCAGCACGGTTCTGTTTGGGTCTCTTTTTCCACCAGTCTTTTCCAAACGGGTCTGACTGTCCTCGGGTTCATTCGGAACTGGTGGTCTGTAGCTCAATGCTGTCTCCTGGTGGTCTGTAGCTCAATGCTGTCTCCTGGTGGTCTGTAGCTCAATGCTGTCTCCTGGTGGTCTGTAGCTCACTGCTGTCTCCTGGTGGTCTGGGGCTCAATGCTGTCTCCTGGTGGTCTGTAGCTCAATGCTGTCTCCTGGTGGTCTGTAGCTCAATGCTGTCTCCTGGTGGTCTGGGGCTCACTGCTGTCTCCTGGTGGTCTGTAGCTCAATGCTGTCTCCTGGTAGTCTGTAGCTCAATGCTGTCTCCTGGTGGTCTGTAGCTCAATGTTGTCTCCTGGTGGTCTGTAGCTCAATGCTGTCTCCTGGAGGTCTGTAGCTCAGTGCTGTCTCCTGGTGGTCTGTAGCTCACTGCTGTCTCCTGGTGGTCTGGGGCTCAATGCTGTCTACTGGTGGTCTGGGGCTCAATGCTGTCTCCTGGTGGTCTGTAGCTCAATGCTGTCTCCTGGAGGTCTGGGGCTCAATGCTGTCTCCTGGTGGTCTGTAGCTCAGTGCTGTCTCCTGGTGGTCTGTAGCTCAATGCTGTCTCCTGGTGGTCTGTAGCTCAATGCTGTCTCCTGGTGGTCTGTAGCTCAATGCTGTCTCCTGGTGGTCTGTAGCTCAATGCTGTCTCCTGGTGGTCTGTGGCTCAATGCTGTCTCCTGGTGGTCTGGGGCTCAATGCTGTCTCCTGGTGGTCTGGGGCTCAGTGCTGTCTCCTGGTGGTCTGTAGCTCAATGCTGTCTCCTGGTGGTCTGTAGCTCAATGCTGCCTCCTGGAGGTCTGTAGCTCAATGCTGTCTCCTGGTGGTCTGTAGCTCAATGCTGTCTCCTGGTGGTCTGTAGCTCAATGCTGTCTCCTGGTGGTCTGTAGCTCAATGCTGCCTCCTGGTGGTCTGTGGCTCAATGCTGTCTCCTGGTGGTCTGTAGCTCAATGCTGTCTCCTGGTGGTCTGTAGCTCAATGCTGTCTCCTGGTGGTCTGTAGCTCAATGCTGTCTCCTGGAGGTCTGTAGCTCAATGCTGTCTCCTGGTGGTCTGTAGCTCAATGCTGTCTCCTGGTGGTCTGTAGCTCAATGCTGTCTCCTGGTGGTCTGTAGCTCAATGCTGCCTCCTGGTGGTCTGTGGCTCAATGCTGTCTCCTGGAGGTCTGGGGCTCAATGCTGCCTCCTGGTGGTCTGTAGCTCAATGCTGTCTCCTGGTGGTCTGTAGCTCAATGCTGCCTCCTGGAGGTCTGTAGCTCAGTGCTGCCACCTGGTGTTGTAGTACGGGGGTTTCCAAACCTTTTCACTGAAGCCCCCCTTCCGGCATTGGGGAACATCCTGTGCACGCGACACGTCTATTTCTATGGGCACAAGCACCGTTCATGACACTAATTGTTCACACCCCTCTTGTTGGCGCAGAGAAAATTTTTGCAGGTTTTAAAGCTTATTTCCTGCGAATCTACACATTTTGTCATGAGGAACAGAGAACATTTTGCATTTTCTTGCAATTCTATAAATGTTGCCATGTCTAAGGTGTATTCTTGTGATATTTGAGTGACTCAAACATTACAACAAAATCTATGGGCTAAAAAAACCTATCTATAAAATGTTAGTTGACATGGGCTAGTTGATCTGGACATTTCGGACAATTTATAAATAGCTCTCTAAAGGTTTGCAATGACTGACATGACAAGAGGAACTGATGACGCACTACCCAATTTAGAAACGGCATCTTGTGTCTTCTACTATTACAACACACACGTGGCATACAGCTAGATATGGGATTCATGAATGAGTGGGTTATGAACAATGATATGAGTAATGATGACAACTAGCATATGTTGGGACAGGATGTGAACTTCTTAGGGCTAGGCGTCCCGCTAGCGGAACAACTTTCGGTGAAACTGGAGGGCTCGCAATTCAAATAAATAATCATAAAAATTAAACATTTAGGTACATACAAGTGTCTTATATCGGTTGAAAGCTTACATTCGTGTTAATCTAATTGCACTGTCCGATTTACAGTAGCTATTACAGCGAAAGCATGCCATGCGATTGTTTGAGGACGGCGTCCCACATCGAAATATTTTTCCACCGGCACAGGTTTCATAAATTCACAAGTAGCGATTAAATATTCACCAACTTTTTGAAAATCAAAGGGTCCCAGCTATAACGTGTCGTTTTGTTGGATAAAATCCTTCTTTATATCCCAAAAAGTCTATTTAGTTGGCGCCATCGATTTGAGTAATCCACTCGTTCAACATGCAGAGAAAATAATCTGAAAATCTACCCCTAAACTTTGTTTCAACAAATCAAAATACGTTTCTATTTACTCAGATAACCTAAAATGTAATAAAACTATAATATTTCTTACGGAAAGTATGTTCAATAGGAAACCGATTTTAGCAGGTGTGTCTTGTCTTCATGGTGCGCCCAAACACGAATTTCCAAGACTGTGTACTTGTACTAAAACTGATATTTCTTATTAGTTTTGGAAGTTATAAGCCTGAAACCTTGAACATAGACTGCTGACACCCTGTGGAAGCCATAGGAATTGCATCCTGGGAGCTAGAATTCAGTATGCCCCTATACTTTCCATTGTAAGAGCATGGTCTCTCAACAAAACAAAGAAATTCTCTTTGGATTTTCTCCTACATTATTTTCACATTTCTACAAACTTCAAAGTGTTTTCTTTCTAATGGTACCAATTATATGCATATTCTGGCTTCAGGGCCTGAGCAACAGGCAGTTTACTTTGGGCACATCATTCAGGTGGAAATTTAGAAAAAAGGGGCCTAGCCCTAATTATGTGTTCTCCTGTCATTCATCTATCCATGTTTGTTTTAGTGTCTCTGTTTCGTTTTCAATGTACACTAAGAACATTTCTGTGACCAACAGACAATAAATAAACATGTCAAATGTGCTGCTTTCCCTTTAGATGGTTGGTGGCCTGCTGAACTTCTGCTTCTACACGTTCGTCAACAAGTCTCTGTCGGTGGAGTTCCCAGAGATGTTAGCAGAGATCATCAGCAACCAGTTACCAAAATTCAAAGCCGGGAGCGTCAAGCCCCTCCTCTTCCACCAGAAATGACTGTGTGGTGCTTCCGCCACCAAGACACAATGCCTTAAAATCCCCTCACCTTTCCCTGACAGAGGGAGACCGGACAGAAGAGGAGATGCTGTTTTGGGAGAAAGTATACAAAGTACAAGGGTTTGGGGATTTGGGGATGAAACATGGAGGTGGAAGGAGAGATTTGTCAAGAGGCAGAAGACGAGAGGGAAAGAGCACAGAGGTTTTTTGTTTTGTTTAACATCTATGATCCAGTATGCAGTATAACAGTAGAAATAAATGTCTTAAGTTTAAAGATAATCAATGATTGAAATAAACTAACCATTCATGTTTTCTCAGGTGTATCACCCTCAGAATTTAACAATATCTAGATTAAACAAGTATCTATGTACAGATTATTAAGATGCTATTTTTTACATGTCTAAGTTTCTGCTGCCACAGTTTATACAGTTTATTATACAGGTAATTTCTTACCTCAGCAAAGGTAACACTATAACTCTTGTTATCCCACAGGTTTAGCTACTGTGTTTTCCTCTACCTACTGTCGTGTTTAGGGCCTTGTTGTAACAGAGTTGATTATCAAGTCACATGACATAAAACATCTTGTTTTGTTCGTAACTGTCTTTACAAAAGCATGTTTGCATAGCTTTTTTTTTAAAGGTCAGGCATAACATTATGAAATTGTTGTTTTTGTAATGAAAGCGTACAGTACACAATTCACAGACCTATCTTTGTCTACGTTTAGGCTACACGCTGGCTGCCAGGTTTACACACACACCGTCGATCAGAAAAAAGGAGAGAGAAAAAGATGTGCCTTTTTAGCTTGACTGATTTTAGCCGTTCTCTGACTGTCCGAGGATATTCTTCTTTCACCATCATGATTGACCCTCAGTGTATGTGATTGTTTTCTTCCTATTACATGCAGTTGCAGTCAGTTTTCCTTTTTAAAATGGCTGCCGTGTTTGTCTGTTGCTATTGCAGCTCAGTTATGGATTCTCAGTGTGAGATCAGTCGATCTAATAATACTCCCAATCTGCATATTCCCTTCCTGATCTCTTGCACACGTCTCTATTTTAAATACTATATTAGCACTATGCCCCCCCCCCCCCCTCTACTAAAATGAATGTGAAAGTAAGTAGTAGAAAAGATGGCTTTAACTCTATTGGATGTTTGTAGAAGGAAGCTATTAATTGTCACCATTGAACTTCAGTTATTTTTGTCGGCAAATTGTTTTTAAATCTAACCTTTATTTAACTAGGCAAGTCAGTTAAGAACAAGTTCTTATTTGCAATGACGGCCTACCGGGGAACAGTGGGTTAAACTGCCTTGTTCGGGGGCAGAACGACAGATTTTTACCTTGTCAGCTCGGGGATTCGATCCAGCAACCTCTAACCACTAGGCTACCTGCCGTCAGTCAGTGAACTTCTTACGTTGCTTTTGTTTTAACTGTTGTTTTGTTAGTAGTTGTTTTTGCCCATTGTCATTGTTGGAATGTGTCGGAGAGAGAGATGCGTCAGCCAATCAAAAATAGAGTTTGAGAACGCATCGACGGCCCCAAAAACCAGGCTGGTTGCTATGGTTTCCCTAACCGTAATATTTGATGGGAATATGGCAGTTCTTGAATTTAGTTGTACAGTAGTTCTTGGTCACTTTAGGAAAGGCAGAGGGCTTCAGTGTTGACCCTCAATACTCTATATGCTGCTTTCTGTATGAACACAGGTGTGTTTGAATGGATAGTAGAGTGGTATGTGAATGAAACATGGGTAACTTGTCATTATTAATTCCTAAAGAGTCATTTTATAGCGCTTATATTTTGGCAACAGTGACATGTCACTGACATATCAGACAATTTGACCATTTTACGAGACAAACCAGCAATACACAGGGGGTTCTAGAGAACTGACACTGGTGGACCCTGGTCTAGGACAACCTCTTACCCACCTAGGCACCTTGCTTACGTCTTAGCTCTTTGTGTGTGTTTTACTCAAACGTTTTCCAGTAAAGCACTTAGTACTCACATCCTTCTGTCATCTTGTGTTTTGCACTCAAACTGTGTGTCGTCCCAAGTGACACCCTGTTCCCTTTGTAGTGTGTTACTTATGACGAGAAGAGGGCTCTGGTCCAAAGTAGTGCACGGAATAGGGAGACATTTGGGATGTAGCTTAGTTGATGAGGGCATAGCTCCATCTTCTGTTCTCTGGGACTTTGTGCCAAACTTGAACTTTTACTCAGGTTTGGAAAAACAGTCCTCATTTTAACAGTTGTCAGTGTTTATTTCAGAAAAAAATGAGGGAGAGAAAAAAACAACTTAAAGCGCTTATGTCCACCGTGGATTGAATTAAAGAAACTAAAAAGGTGAACTATTTACCTTTTTTAGGGTTTTCATCCACACTATAGATTCCCTAGCATAAGTATAGATAGCAAGTTGACCCTTTAAGTCTAACAAACCCTTTCTATACACATGTACTTAGGTAGTTTGAGTCCCAACATGAATTTGTTATATTTTATGATGTTGTCACCAAAAACATTTCCCTGCTTTGTCATTCATGTTTTGCTTCTGTGCAGATTTTTTTGTTTTTTTTCTCCCGTGAAACAAACCAACCCAGGTATGAAAATGAATGTGAATCTCTGTACGAGGCCAGGCGGGGATAACTGAAGTCCTCCAGGGAGACTGTCTGCTGTTACTCTTCCTAACTCCTGGCACGTATTTCATCCATTCATTTTACTAGTTGCTCTGAGAGGGCAACGTACCTGGTTAAATCCAGTCACTGGTTTAAAGGAAGAGACAAAAACCAGGAGACATTCTAAAAATGTATGGTGATGCCGCACATTTGAGGGGAATTTGAGAGAATTGTTAACCCGAGACCTGAACTTTTCACCGAACTGGCATTAAAAATACAATGCTAGTTATTTGTTTCCCGTCATTGGTCTATTTACGTGTTGGAAAAATGACATATTTTATTATTTTCATACACTATGCCAACATCTAATAAGAAGCTATACATGAGTGATTCGTAAGAACAACTATACCATACTCAGGTTGTTGTCATTGGTTAAAAATGTATGTGGTCATCTATGTTCACTGATGGAACTGTTTAAAACCAAAAACATTCAGTTGTAATTCCCAACATTGTGTGTTTTTGTGACATTCATTAATTAACAGTCAGGTTAAATAAAAGCTCACCTGGCCATTCAGGTAAGTTAGTTTCATACATACTGGACATGCCAAAGTCATTTGATGTTCTCACTACTTGGTTAGCCATTGTTAACTTCCCAATCTATTCTAAAGGAAAATATTGTATTTTCTTTCAATGGTGATACAAACCAGCAAATTAGTTCTCCCTAACTAAACAGCTTCTTGATTTCTTATGGGTTACTGTCACCTTCAGTGTGGCTACAAGTTGTTCTCTGCTGTTGCCTTTCATATAACAAGTATAAAACCACGAACTACTCACCTCTCCTTATCCAAAAAATGTATTGGTCTCTGTGAAATTGTATCATACAGTACATTTTTGACAAGGAAATCTGAAAATATGCAATACAAATTACAAATACATGACTTACTTGATGCTCTAAACAAGAGATTATAGGCGTGTACTATGTAATTTATTTTTTTCTTTTACAATATAAGCTATTTTAGACAGAAAATGTTCACTTTCACTTTAGTGAACTATTTTCTGTATTTCTCTGCAGGACAGATTTTCAGGAAACCTTTCAATAGTGTCAATATATACCATTTATTTACACAGTTCCAGTATATCAGATTTTTCTACCAGGTGGCCAAATCAAATCCAGACTCAGTTCAGCATATTTTCCTGTAGTTTTAGTAGCTCTTGGAACGACAGACGTACAGGACTTTTTTGTTTTATAACACATTAAATATTTATTTTGTATAGCTTTGGTCAAATGCTGTGTACTAATATTATGAATTTAGTAGTCAGTCAAAAAGTTCACACGAAAAAAAATCAACCAGTTTGAACCTAACAATTTCCACTGCCCCAAATATTGTTTTGAAATTCTATTTTGTATAAAACATATGCAGCCATTAACTTTTGAAACGTATTATCAAGGGCAGAACGATGATTATTCACTGGTATATGCTTTTCTTGGAAGCTTATTTGTTTTGCTTGTACACAATTTCAATTATGTACATATAATCCAAAGTAAAGAAAAACAATTTGTTGTATTTCTCCCACAAATAATAGTAGTTTTCTATATCCTCTGTATTATTGCTCATCTGTAGTAGGTCATGTTGATGCTTTTCCTTCCATTAAATGTTGAACTACGTCTTCGTTTTGTGTGGTACCTTTTCAAAACAAGAAATTATATACAGATTGATCATGATGTTAACTCACTTCTTCTGAACAATGAAAATGGTTACCTTCTTGTACTTTAAATAACCACATTATGATAATTCAGCAATGGTTCATTCAATAAAGGGTCTTTTCCATTCTGGTGCTTATTGGTTTGATTTGTAGCTTATTGGTTTGTAACCTTTTGTATGACAGGACTTGATTAAATTATTTCCTTGGCTAGCTGCCAGGGAACCTATTCTAGTTGGTGGAAATAGATTTGAATGTCTTTGACACCAACCTCCACTTTCATATCAGTCTAATATTGCTACTGTTAGTCTCTTGGTATCAGAATTTCTGTGATGACAATACTTGGTGCCCCAAAGCCAGTTATAATGTTGGGAGAAAAAAGCAGTTTCTTTCTTATTGAGGGCCTTTAGCCTGATCCCAGATATGTTTGTACTGTATGACCAACTCCTATGGTTGTTGGCATACCAAAAATGTTGTCATGGCAAGATACCACAAACAGATGTTGGACCAGGCTCCAAGGCTGTAGCTCCTATGCCAGATTCCAGATGTTGGACCGGGCTCTGAGATTCGGAAGTAATCTGCTCGAGAATAATAAAACTGACCCGCCTATACTGCATGAATGGCGGACATGATCTGCAGATTCTCCCGGATGGGACGGTGGGAGGCAAGGGACAAAAATGACATTCACAGTAAGACCAGAAATAGTCGAATATTTCAGTGGATTTTGTGTTCCTCAAATTAAAAAAATAATACTGTCAATAATACAAAAATCTGTCATTAATTTGGCTATTTTTTTGTTTATTAAATTGTTCATCCAATCAAGAAGTTTGTATTCATCTTCATAATTAGCTTTATATTCAACAGTAATACATTTATGTTGATGCATGGTTTGCAAACGTTCACAATCGACATTGAGGCTCATACTGTTAAACTTCAGTAAAGATAAATCCTCAGTCTTCCACACTGTAATAATGACCCATAATTATGTTATGGCTCAATAATAAAGGGCAATATGGGTATGATTATTTTATTTATTTATTTCACCTTTATTTAACCAGGTAGGCAAATTGAGAACACGTTCTCATTTACAATTGCGACCTGGCCAAGATAAAGCAAAGCAGTTCGACACATACAACAACACATAGTTACACATGGAGTAAAACAAACATACAGTCAATAATACAGTGAAAAATAAGTCTATATACAATATGAGCAAGTGAGGTGAGATAAGGGAGGTGAAGGCAAACAAAATATATATATAAATAAATAAAAATATAAAAAGGCCATGGTGGCGAAGTAAATACAATATAGCAAGTAAAAAAAAAAAAGAGTAGAGATAGTAGAGATAGAAAAAGTAGAGATAGAAATAATGGGGTGCAAAGGAGCAAAATAAATAAATAAATACAGTAGGTAAAGAGGTAGTTGTTTGGGCTAAATTATAGATGGGCTATGTACAGGTGCAGTAATCTATGAGCTGCTCTGACAGCTGGTGCTTAAAGCTAGTGAGGGAGATAAGTGTTTCCAGTTTCAGAGATTTTTGTAGTTCGTTCCAGTTATTGGCAGCAGAGAACTGGAAGGAGAGGCGGCCAAAGGAAGAATTGGTTTTGAGGGTGACCAGAGAGATATACCTGCTGGAGCGCGTGCTACCGGTAGGTGCTGCTATGGTGACCAGCGAGCTGAGATAAGGGGGGACTTTACCTAGCAGGGTCTTGTAGATGACCTGGAGCCAGTGGGTTTGGCGACGAGTATGAAGCGAGGGCCAGCCAACGAGAGTGTACAGGTCGCAGTGGTGGGTAGTATATGGGGCTTTGGTGACAAAACGGATGGCACTGTGATAGACTGCATCCAATTTATTGAGTAGGGTTTTGGAGGCTATTTTGTAAATGACATCACCGAAGTCGAGGATTGGTAGGATGGTCAGTTTTACAAGGGTATGTTTGGCAGCATGAGTGAAGGATGCTTTGTTGCGGAATAGGAAGCCAATTCTAGATTTAACTTTGGATTGGAGATGTTTGATGTGGGTCTGGAAGGAGAGTTTACAGTCTAACCAGACACCTAGGTATTTGTAGTTGTCCACATATTCTAAGTCAGAGCCGTCCAGAGTAGTGATGTTGGACAGGCGGGCAGGTGCAGGCACATGATAGGAATGTGTGGGACATACTTACACTGCAACAACACAGCTGGTTATGTGCTTAGGAAATAGTCTTGGATATCTACAATGTTATTAAAAGCTGCCATTTGCATAACATCTACCATTCATACTGAGGCTATATAGATGAGCCTTTTCTTAAAGGAAAGTCTTTGAATGTTGCATAATGCCATGATAACCAAACTGCAAAAACAACAAAAAGGTAGCTAACCCCAGGGTTTCAAATTGTAACTAACTTCCACATGCAGTCTACATCACTGTTTATTTTAGTCTCTGTTCTCTACTTATCTCCGCTCAGGTTTGTCCTTCTAGTTTGTGTCTTTGTTATCATGTGGAAGTTTATTTTTAAGGATGGTTGGAATGCTTCTGTTGAACTTCTGTTGTGCGTGGGGGGGGGGGGGGGGGGGGGCTGAGGGTGAAATCTGTGGACCATGGTGTTGGTTGTCATCCAGGGGACAGAAGCAGGACGCTACTTGGCCCTTAGCCAAAACTGTAGTTCAGTGAGTATTAAAGTGTCTGTATGACCATGTTCTCACGGTGTCGGTATGACCATGTTCTCATGGTGACCACTTCACCCTCCCTAACAGAGAAACAAAGGTCACAAAAACGGTGTTTTAACATTGATGTCAACACATTCATTTAGGATCGTGACAGGAGACATTTACAATTATTATCATCATTCAAATAATTATTTTGCGTCACTCAAACATTTTAATACTACTTTACCAATCTGTTTTGGACTACCTAGAGCCTTTGACCACACCCAGAACCTTACCAATCTGTTTTGGACTACCTAGAGCCTTTGACCACGCCCAGAACCTTACCAATCTGTTTTGGACTACCTAGAGCCTTTGACCACGCCCAGAACCTTACCAATCTGTTTTGGACTACCTAGAGCCTTTGACCACACCCAGAACCTTACCAATCTGTTTTGGACTACCTAGAGCCTTTGACCACACCCAGAACCTTACCAATCTGTTTTGGACTACCTAGAGCCTTTGACCACACCCAGAACCTTACCAATCTGTTTTGGACTACCTAGAGCCTTTGACCACGCCCAGAACCTTACCAATCTGTTTTGGACTACCTAGAGCCTTTGACCACACCCAGAACCTTACCAATCTGTTTTGGACTACCTAGAGCCTTTGACCACACCCAGAACCTTACCAATCTGTTTTGGACTACCTAGAGCCTTTGACCACGCCCAGAACCTTACCAATCTGTTTTGGACTACCTAGAGCCTTTGACCAACCCCAGGTAATCTAATCAACGATCAGCATCTGTTTGTGATGACTGTATTCTGACTGTGTTTCTGTCTCTCCCATGTAGTCGATAGTAACTGATCCGTTTTATTTCCTGGAGAAGATGGAGGTGAACCACTACAACACGTACCAGGCCCAGATGTACAAGGAGAGGAGCTGGTACGTGGGACTGAAGAAGAACAGGAAACCCAAACTAGACTCCAGAACCCACATAGGGCAGAAGGCCATTTTCTTGCCACGGCGACTAGAGGGCACAGGGGAGTGAAGGTTGTAAGTCCAGGGGTGTGTCAAATGGTCAAATGTAGTGCACTATATTGGGAATAGGTTGTCATTTTAGACACATCCATTCCAAAGTGCTCATTGGGAAATTGCAGACAGGCTCAACAAACAGTATTTGAAATTTCAACTAGCATGAAGCTTGAGTTGCAGGTTATAACAGCAGTTTACAAATGTCTTCACTGACCCGTTATAGATGCTGTCATCTGTATAAACTGTTGTAGCTATATGGTTGACAGCTGACTGGTAGAATCATGCTAAAACTTGACCAAATGAAGCATTCCACTCCACACTACGAGACTCTAAGCCGCTAGCTAGACATCTAGAATGTATTCCTCTACTGATGTGACATGACTACAGACATCTAGAATGTATACCTCTACTGATGTGACATGACTACAGACATCTAGAATGTATACCTCTACTGATGTGACATGACTACAGACATCTAGAATGTATACCTCTACTGATGTGACATGACTACAGACATCTAGAATGTATACCTCTACTGATGTGACATGACTACAGACATCTAGAATGTATACCTCTACTGATGTGACATGACTACAGACATCTAGAATGTATACCTCTACTGATGTGACATGACTACAGACATCTAGAATGTATACCTCTACTGATGTGACATGACTACAGACATCTAGAATGTATACCTCTACTGATGTGACATGACTATAGACATCTAGAATGTATACCTCTACTGATGTGACATGACTATAGACATCTAGAATGTATACCTCTACTGATGTGACATGACTACAGACATCTAGAATGTATACCTCTACTGATGTGACATGACTAGACATCTAGAATGTATACCTCTACTGATGTGACATGACTACAGACATCTAGAATGTATACCTCTACTGATGTGACATGACTACAGCCATCTAGAATGTATACCTCTACTGATGTGACATGACTACAGACATCTAGAATGTATACCTCTACTGATGTGACATGACTATAGACATCTAGAATGTATACATCTACTGATGTGACATGACTGTGGTCCTCTGTAGCTCAGTTGGTACAGCACAGCAACGCCAGGATATTTGGTCTGATTCCCGGAGCCAGCCGTAGGTAAAATGCATTACTGTCATTCGTTTAAGATAAGGGTCTGCTAAATGGCATATTTAAATATCTTATAGAAAGCTGATGGATAAGAAATCACATACTGTACATTGAAAACCATAAGCCCCTCTGGGGGAACAGTAGCTGTCCAGTCAATGAGTCGTTCAACCACAAGGTGTCAATGCTACACAACACATAAACCTGCAACAGAGACGATCAAATCTCACTTTTAAAAAGTCACATTTATTAGACATGAAGCTTTTTACAATTTAAAACATCTCATAACAATAAAATCCCCAGGATGCAGCTGTACTACTGGTTCACACAGATATCAGAGATGTGTGTGAACTAGGACTGGGTTAGGATCTTAGCTGTACCATTCCACATAAGGGCTAAGCAAGAAATCTAAACAACTGGTTTAAAGCAGACTGGCTGGCATTCGAGGGGGGGGGGTCCGTTAAGAGCAGGTTTGAGAGAATTTAGTTAACAATATGCCAACAATTGCCTAAAAAGAGAAAGATCAACGAGTATAATTTCTTGTCTTCTTACTAAATCTAATTATTATGGTCATAGACCACTTATAAATTGCCATATCACCCTTATGAACGCTTTATACTCACTCAATAACTACAGGTACTACCATTTGGTCACGTATAGTTGTTTGTGTGGATGATATGTCCAGTTTCCATTGGAAGAAACTCCCTGGGTTGTTTCTAAAAGTGCAGCTGCTTAAATTCTCTGATAGCATCGTAGTTAGTTCCCATACCGAATGTGTTAATTCTCTGATAGCATCGTAGTTAGTTTCCATACCGAATGTGTTAATTCTCTGATAGCATCGTAGTTAGTTTCCATACCGAATGTGTTAATTCTCTAAACCTAAAACAATAAAACTGCATGACTTGTACAACATTTTTAACCTTCAGATCTGCACATACGATACTTTACGTTTGAGGTATGTGCGCCATATAAAAAGGTAGGATTCTGTCTCATAGGAATAATTCATGTTGACTCAATTTAGCAAAGAACTCTGCTCTCTATTGGCTAGAAATAAGGGTAACGCTTCATATGGAGCCAACAGGTATCGTGCATTATTACTTGTTATAAGCATGTATAAAACATGTTCAAATTGTAATGCCATATGTGACAATTTTTTCCATCCTCAACTGGTTGATCTCATGATTACTATGAAGTAATAACAAAACATAAAGGTGCTTTATGACAAGTTATAGTGCATTATAATGGCATCGTAATGCATTATAACGGCGGGCGTTGAATAAAGTGTTACTGAAATAAGACTGATCCCTATTGGCTTGAGGGGCAGATGCATGCTAGTACACTACCATCAAACGATGTAAGGCATTACCCATACATTACAGACTGAAAAATGTACAAATAGCACTTAACATTCGCCACTAATGAATACATAGTTAAAATGACTACCATAATCCATTTATGAAGTTTTCAAATAGAATAATAAAACTGACGTATTTAATTCCTGAACGTTACAAGGGTCGCCTTCATCAAGATTTTGCTGTGTTTTTTTGTTGTATTTTTCATCCTGCCGCGTCGTGATGGGTATTTTGAGTAGTTTGGTTTTAGACTTCTGCAGTTTTGTTGCTTTTTTGTCGGTATGTTGCTTTTGAAACATCCAGGATTCTTTATCCAGATCCTGGGACGTTGTGTTTGTTCAGCTGTGTGAAAAGTAACAGGAGATACGTTAACGAAGGAGATCAGTATCTCTGTAGGAGGAAGGTTGGTTTACTACGGACCATGTTTGTTTATGGCATATTTACATGTAAATCAAATCAACATTTATTTGTCACATGTGCCGAATACAACAGGTGTAGACCTTACCGTGAAATGCTTCCTTACAAGCCCTTAACTAACAATACAACAGGTGTAGACCTTACCGTGAAATGCTTCCTTACAAGCCCTTAACTAACAAGGCAGTTCAAGAAAGTGTTAAGAAAATATTTACCAAATTAACTAAAGTAAAAAAATATTTAAAAAGTAGCAATAGAATAACAATAACGAGGCTATATACAGCGGGTACCGAGTCGGCAGACTACATTGGAAGGAAACTAGTGAGTGAAGAGAATCAATATGATTTGGTAGATTACCAGTACTATTTATTTGATTTATTAATAAAAGGACCAGGCTTATGATTTGATGAGGTCTTATTCTGCTGTAACACAGGAATGCTGTGTGAATTAGAGCCTTACCTTCAGTAGATGAACAGGACTCTCGTTCGAGGAAGTGTGGCGTAAGTAGGGTCGGCCATTTTGCGAACCCGGGAGTAGTTGACGAACCCTCTGACGAACAGCATGAAGCCTGGAGAGTCACAGAAAGACAACAGCATCCGTTTCATGATCATCTTTCACACATTTCATACACATTAAATCATTCAAATAGAGCTCCACTTACCCAAAGCCAGGAACACCCACCACAACCAGTACTGCCCATCAAAGTAGCCAGGGAAGTAGGTGGAAAACTGGAACGTTCAAAAGACAGTAAAATAACATTAGGAGACCAGTCGTACAGACAGTAGCATTCCAAAGGATTTAGTGCAGGAACAAAAGCCTGAATGCCCCGCAGCACAGTGAGAACTATATACATGGGGGTTACTACCATCCCAGCTCTGTAGATGTCGCTGTGAAGAGACAGAATCATTAGATCATTTATTTTGGTACTGTCCATATATGTAAGCTGCTTTTTGGGGGTGGCAGGTTCAGGAATGGCTGAAGAACTGACACATTTACCTGGAGCTAAATCTGCAGATAGCACTACTAGGTGATCTGAAAAGTCAGTCAATCGATTAATAATAATATTAGCAAGATGGTTTATCTTTAATTAATAATCTGTAGAAACTATGAGAATAGAAAGGTTCAGAACTTTTGTGAAACATCACAGAACATTTGAAAATATATGGCAAATAGAACTTGGTCTTCAGAGATAGATGGGAGGGGTTGAGGGTACAACTAAAAGGATGGAACTAAAAACAAACAAAAAATGTACAGTGCCTTCGGAAAGTATTCAGAACCCTTGACTTTTTCCACATTTTGGTACATTAGACTTATTTAAATGTATTCAATCGTTTCTCCCCCCCCCCCCCCATAAATCTACACACAATACCCCATAATGACAAAGCAAAACCAGTTTATAAATTTTTGCAAATTCATAATTTAAAAAAAATCTGAAACATCACATTTACATAAGTATTCAGACCCTTTATTCCGTACTTTGTTGAAGCACCTTTGGCAGCGATTACAGCCTTGAGTCTTCTTGGGTATGACGCTACAAGCTTGGCACACCTGTATTTGGAGACTCCAGTCTAAGGTCCTGACCGCTCTGGAGCAGGTTTTCATCAAGGATCTCTCTGTACTTTGCTCCGTTCATCTTTCCCTTGATCCTGACTACTCTCCCAGTCTCTGCCGCCAAAAAACATCCCCACAGCATGATGTTGCCACCACCATGCTTCGCCGTAGAGATGGTGCCAGGTTTCCTCCAGACGTGACGCTTTGCATTCCGGCCATAGAGTTCAATTTTGTTTCTCATGGTCAGAGTCCTTTAGGTGCCTTTTGGTAAACTCCAAGTGGGCTGTCATGTGCCTTTTACTGAGGAGTGGCTTCAGTTTGGCAACTCTACCATAAAGGCCTGATTGGTGAAGTGCTGCAGAGATGTCCTTCTGTAAGGTTCTCCCATCTCCACAGACAAACTCTGTCAGAGTGACCATCGGGTTCTTGGTCACCTTCCTGACCAAGGCCCTTCTCCCCTGATTGCTCAGTTTGGCCAGGTGGCCAGCTCTAGGAAGAGTCTTGGTGGTACCAAACTTCTTCTATTTAAGAATGATGGAGGCCACTGTGTTCTAGGGGACCAATGTTGCAAACATTTTTTGGTACCCTTCTCCAGATCTGTGTCTCAACAATATTTTATTTCATGTATTTTAGAATAAGGCTGTAACGTAACAAAATGTGATAAAAGGGAAGGGGTCTGAATACCTTCCAAATGCACTGTATATTGTATGTATAAGCTGGAAGTAGAAGCCTAAGTGTTGTTGTCCATTAGTTTACTCCAATTAGGGGAGGGGTGGTAAGGTTAGGGGAAAATAATGAAGAAGGAAAATATATATATAATGCCAGTCAAAAGTTTGGGCACACCTGCTCATTCAAGGTTTTTTCTTATTTTTTTTTACAATTTTCTACAATGTAGAATAATAGTGAAGACATCAAAACTATGAAATAACACAAATGGAATCATTTAATGACCAAAAAGTGTTAAAAAATATCAAAATATCTTTAAGATTCTTCAAAGTATCCACCCTTTGCCTTGATGACAGCTTTGCACACTCTTGGTACGCTCAACCAGCTTCACCTGGAATGCTTTTCCAACAGTCTTGGAGTTCCCACATGCTGAGCACTTGGCTGCTTTTCCTTCACTCAGCAGTCCAACTCATACCAAACCATCTCAATTGGGTTAAGGTCGGGTGATTGTGGAGGACAGGTCATCTGATGCACCACTCCATCACTCTCCTTCTTGGTAAAATAGCCCTTACACAGCCTGGAGGTGTGTTGGGTCATTGTTCTGTTGAAAAACAAATGATAATCCCACTAAGAGCAAACCAGATGTGATGGAGTATCACTGCAGAATGCTTTGGTAGCCATGCTGGTTAAGTGTGCCTTGAATTCTAAATAAATCACTGGCAGTTTCACCAGCAAAGCACCCCCACACCATCTCCTCCATGCTTCACGGTGGGAACAACACATGCAGATAGCATCCGTTCACCTACTCGGTGTCTGACAAAGACACAGCGGTTGGAACCAAAAATCAAAAATTTGGACTCATCAGACCAAAGGACAGATTTCCACCAGTATAATGTCCATTGCTTGTGTTTCTTGGCCCAAGCAAGTCTCTTATTATTATTGGTGTCCTTTAGTAGTGGTTTCTTTGCAGCAATTCAACCATGAAGGCCTGATTCACGCAGTCTCCTCTGAACAGTTGATGTTGAGATATGTCTGTTAACTGAACTCTCAATTTCTGAGGCTGGTAACTCTAATGAACTTATCCTCTGCAGCAGAGGTTACTCTGGGTTTTCCATTCCTGTGGCAGTCCTAAAGAGACACTGTTTCATCATAGCGCTTGATGGTTTGTGACTGCACTAATGATGGATTGTCGTTTCTCTTTGCGCTGTTTTTGCCATAATATGGACTTGGTATTTTACCAAATAGGGCCATCTTTTGTATACCACCCCTACCTTGTGAGGTTGCGTGTGTTGATCTTACCCTGACTATGAGAACCCATTTGATGAGAGACAGGCCAAACCCAGAGATGGCTCCGTAGCGGCCAGCTGCAGAAGTGGTCAGACAGAAGGACAGGAAGAAACCAATCCAGTTGAACAGGAATGCCACTGGAGAGAAGAGGACAATCAATCAATTAACCAATCAATCATAGACCACTAATGAGGAAGTTGCACATCCATCGGTTAACATGCTTGCTGTTCACCACACAGACCATGATGCCTTGTGGAAGATTATACAACATATTTTCTAAAATCACAAACTTTCTCCTTATGAACCGGTTGGACAAATCCCTGGCTTGACTTATTTAGTTGATTTGTTTAGTGTACCCATGAGATGCAGACAGGCATTGTCCGCCCATAACAATCCCTACACTGTACAGGAAACAGAGAGAAGACTTACTGAAGAAGGTGAGCATGAAGATGCCATCATTCCCTATCCGCAGCTGGTCAGCATCGTCACACTCATCCTCCTGAAAGGAGAAATAAGAAATATCTGTTTTGGTTGTCAGACATCTTCAAATGATGATGGTCCAAACATGTTTATTGAGGATGTAGGCACTCAATGAAAAATACCTCAATGAATGAATGAATATCACTGTGAAAGGAGGACAGACATACCACGACCCTGCCAGGAACCAGAGGGACGCCGGTCTCAGCTTTGGTCCTCTCTGCTTCATCATAGGAGGGCAGTGTGGTAGCCACGTTGTAGGACGGGGGGTTGGGGAACCTGCCTGCATCCTCCTTGTAGTCAAAGAACGCTGGAAAGGAAATGGAAAGGTGCAGAAAACTAAAACATGAGTGACACAGCACATTAGTGATGGCTAGTATCAAGGTGAATGTTGAGAGCTCACCAACACCACAGCTTTGTACCGTAGCCTTTCCCTTTGAGCACGAGACTAACAATATCCTATTCCTGACTTGCATCTGCAATGGTCCTCCACCCCCATTGTCATATGAGATTAGTCAATATTTAGCCAGTTGCTGTGTGTAGTGCTATGGATGGACAGAGGACAATTACCTGCGTTGGCAGCGGAGATGCTGCTGTACGGGGGGGGAGCATCCAGGACAGCTGCTTCCTCCTGGGGGGGCTGGGCTGCTGCTGGCTCCTCCTCATTCAACAGCTGAAGGAATGGGCCAGAGCAACACACAGTCAGTGGGATGATGCTGCTGTTGCACTATTATGTCTGTGACCAATGCTGAGAGAGTAATTTAGCTAGCTGCTTCTGTGCTTATACCAAAAAATGTATTAATGTGGTAACTGAAAAGCACGAACCACCGCATTTAACCATGGCAAGTTGATTGGAAATATAGCAGAATACAAACACCGTAGTGATTCCCTCCGCAAGGCAATCAAACAGGCAAAACTTCAGTACAGAGACAAAGTGGAGTCGCAATTCAATGGCTCAGACACGAGACGTATGTGGCAGGGTCTACAGACAATCACGGACTACAAAGGGAAAACCATGTCACGGACACCGACGTCTTGCTTCCAGACAAACTAAACACCTTCACCTGCTTTGAGGATAACACAGTGCCTCCGACGCGTCCCGCTACCAAGGACCGTGGGCTCTCCTTCTCCGTGGCCGACGTGAGTAAGACATTTAAGCGTGTTAACCCTCGCAAGGCTGCATGAAGTGCATTGAGAGTCTAGTCAAGGGTCATTTCACCTCTACCTTACCTGACACTCTAGACCCACTTCAAAATTTGCTTACCGCCCCAATAGTGCCACAGACGATGCAATCACCATCGCACTGCGCACTGCCCTCACCTATCTGGGCAAGAGGAATACCTATGTAATGCTGTTAATTGACATTAGCTCAGCATTCAACATCATGTACCCTCCAAGCTCATCATTGAGCTTGAGGCCCTAGGTCTGAACCCTGCCCTGTGCAACTGGGTCCTGGACTTCCTGACGGGCCACCCCCAGGTGGTGAAGGTAGGAAACAACACCTCCACTTCGCTGATCTTCAAAACTGGGGCCCCACAAGGGTGTGTGCACAGCCCCCTCCTGTACTCCCTGTTCACCCATGACTGCGTGGACAGCACGTCTCCGACTCAATCATCAAGTTTGCAGACGCCACAACAGTAGTAGGCCTGATTACCAACAATGACGAGACAGCCTACAGGGAGGAGGTGAGGGCCCTGGGAGTGTGGTGCCAGGAAAATAACCTCACACTCAATATCAACAAAACAAAGGAGATGACCCTGACTTCAGGAAACAGCAGAGGGAGCACCCCCTATCCACATCGACAGGACCGCAGTTGAGAAGGTGGAAAGATTCAAGTTCCTCAGCATACACATCACTGACAAACTAAAATGGTCCACCCACACAGTGGCTAGACATCGGGGGCGAAACAGCGCCTCTTCAACCTCAAGACGCTGAAGAAACTTGGCTTGGCACCTAAAACCCTCAAACTTTTACAGATGCACAATTGAGAGCATCCTATCTGACCGTATTACCGCCTGGTACGGCAACTGCACCGCCCTCAACTGAAGGGCTCTCCAGAGGGTGGTGCTGTCTGCCCAACGCATCACCGGGGGAAAACTGCCTGCCCTCCAGGACACCTACAGCCCCCGATGTCATCAAGGACAATAACCACCCGAGCCAATGCCTGTTTACCCCGCTATCATCCAGAAGGCGAGGTCAGTACAGGTGCATCAAAGCTGGGATCGAGAGACTACTATCTCAAGGCCTACAGAATGTTAAATAGCCATCACTAGCACATTAGAGAGGCTGCAGCTTATATACAAAGACTTGAAATCACTGGCCACTTTAATAAATGGAAATCTAGCCACTTTAATATTGTTTACATATTTTGCATTACTCATCTCACATGTACAGTTGAAGTTGGAAGTTTACATACACTTAGGCTGGAGTCCTTAAAACTCGTTTTTCAACCACTCCACAAATTTCTTGTCAACAAACTATAGTTTTGGCAAGTCGGTTAGAACATCTACTTTGTGCATGACAAGTAATTTTTCCAACAATTGTTTACAGACAGATGATTTCACTTATAATTCACTGTATCACAATTCCAGTGGGTCAGAAGTTTACATACACTAAGTTGACTGGGCCTTTAAACAGCTTGGAAAATTACAGAAAATTATGTCATGGCTTTAGAAGCTTCCGATAGGCCAATTGACATAATTTGAGTCAATTGGAGGTGTACCTGTGGATATTTTTCAAGGCCTACCTTTAAACTCAGTGCCTCTTTGCTTGACATGGGAAAATAACAAGAAATCAGCCAAGACCACAGAAAGAGAGTCTGGTTCATCCTTGGGAGCAATTTCCAAATGCCTGAAGGTACCACGTTCATTTTTACAAACAATAGTACGCAAGTATAAACACCATGGGACCACGCAGACATCATACCGCTCAGGAAGGATATGCGTTCTGTCTCCTAGAGATGACAGTACTTTGGTGCGAATAGTGCAAATCAATCCCATTACAGCAGCAAAGGACCTTGTGAAGATGCTGGAGGAAACAGGTACAAAAGTATCTATATCCACAGTAAAACGAGTCCTATAATCAACATAACCTGAAAGGCCGCTCAGCAAGGAAGAAGCAACTGCTCCAAAACCTCCATAAAAAAGCCAGACTACGGATTGCAACTGCACATGGGGACAAAGATCGTACTTTTTGGAGAAATGTCCTCTGGTCTGATGAAACAAAAATAGAACTGTTTGGCCATAATGACCATTGTTATGTTTGGAAGAAAAGGGGGAGGCTGCAAGCCGAAGAACACCATCCCAACCGTGAAGCACGGGGGTGGCAGCATCATTTTGTGGGGTGCTTTGCTGCAGGAGGGACTGGTGCACAAAATAGATGGCATCATGAGCAAAAGAAAATTATGTGGATATATTGAAGCAACATCTCAAGACATCAGTCAGGAAGTTAAAGCGTGGTCGCAAATAGGTCTTCCAAATGGACAATGACCCCAATCATACTTCCAAAGTTGTGGCAAAATTGCTTAAGCACAACGAAGTCAAGGTATTGGAGTGGCCATCACAAAGCCCTGACCTCAATCCTATAGAAAATTTGTGGGCACAACTGAAAAAGCGTGTGCGTGCAAGGAGGCCTACAAACCTGACTCCGTTACACCAGCTCTGTCAGGAGGAATGGGCCAAAATTCACCCATCTTATTGTGGGAAGCTTGTGGAAGGCTACCCAAAACATTTGACCCAAGTTAAACAATTTAAGGCAATGCTACCAAATACTAATTGAGTGTATGTAAACTTCTGACCCACTGGGAATGTGGTGAAAGAAATAAAATATGAAATAAATAATTCTCTCTACTATTATTCTGACATTTCACATTCTTAAAATCAAGTGGTGATCCTAACTGACCAAAGGGAATTTTTACTAGGATTAAATGTCAGGAATTGTGAAAAACTGAGTTTAAATGTATTTTGCTAAGGTGTATGTAAACTTCCGACTTCAACTGTATATACTGTATCTTAGTCTATGCCGCTCTGACATTGCTCATCCATATATTTATATATTCTTAATTCCATTCCTTAGATTTGTGTGTATTGGATATATGTTGTGAAATTGTTAGATACTACTTAATGCACTGTCAGAGCTAGAAACACAAGCATTTCGCTACACCCGCAATAACATCTGCATGTGACCAATCAAATTTGATTTTATGTAATCATTCATCTATTTCCTAGTGAGACAAATTAACTGGCAACACCCCATCAGTGACATGACAGGAACCTTTGATACCCGAGGGGTATCCTACGAAGCAAGATCAATGAGTTAGCCAGCTAACTTTGATAAACAACCAGTAATAACTACAGATTTATCTGGTTCATTAGGAAAGCTAAATATAGATAGAGTGCTTTCAGAAAGTATTCACAGCCATTGACATTTTCCACATTTTGTTGTTGTTACAGACTGCATTCTGAATGGATTAAATTGAGATTTTGTGTCACTGGCCTACACACAATACCCTTTGATGTCAAAGTGGAATTTTGTTTTTCCAAATGAATTCAAAATTAAAAACGTTAATGTCTTCAGTCAATAAGTATTCAAACCCTTTGTTATAGCAAGCCTAAATAATAACAACATTGGCTTAACAAGTCAGATAATAAGTTGCATGTCCTCACTGTGTGCAATAATGGTGTTTAACACGATTTGTGAATAACTACCTCTATCTCTGTACCGCACACATACAGATAATTGTAAGGTCCCTCAGTCGAGCATTGAATTTCAAACACAGATTCAACCACAAAGACCAGGGAGATTTTCCAATGCCTCACAAAGGACACCTACTGGTAGATGGGTAAACAATAATTTTAAAAAAATATGCAGATATTGAATATCCCTTTGAGCATGGTGAAGTTACTAATTACACTTTGGATGGTGTATCAATACACCCAGTCACTACAAAGATACAGGCGTCCTTCCTAACTCAGTTACCGGAGAGAAAGGATCATGGTTACAGAGTTTAATGGCTGTAATAGGAGAAAACTGGGTTTTGATCGACATTGTTGTTACTCAACAATACTAACTTAAATGACAGAGCAAAAAGAAGGAAGCCTGTACAGAAGATGAAGAAAGAAAAAAAAATCTAAAACATGCATCCTGTTTGCAATAAGGCACGAAAGTAGGCAAATGGCAAAAAGAAAAATGGCAAAGTAATGAACTTTATGTCCTGAATACAAAGTGTTATGTTTGGGGAAAATCCAACAACACATTACTGAGTACCACTTTTAATATTTTTAAGTATGGTGGTGGCTGCAACATTTTATGGTTAGCCTTGTCATCGGCAAGGACTAGGGAGTTAACGCTAAAAAATAAACAGAATAGAACTAAGGACACAGACAAAAATCCTCCAGGAAAATCTGGTTCAATCTGCTTTCCGACAGACACTGGGAGACAAATTCACCTTTCAGCAAGACAATAACCGAAAACACAAGGCCGAATATACACTGGAGTTGCTTACCATGATGACATTGAATGTTCCCGAGTGGCCTAGTTACAGTTGACTTAAATCGTCTTGAAAATCTATGGCAAGCCTTGAAAATGGCCGCCAAGAAATGATCTATCACCAACTTGTTAGAGCTTGAATATTTGTTTTTAATACTAGTGTTCAAATATTGTACAATCCAGGTGTGCAAAACTCTTATAGATTTACCCAGAAAGACTAACACCTGTAATCACTGCCAAAGGTAATTCTAACATGTATTGACTCTCTAAATCAAGATGCGTTTTATTTTTTATAAAATGTTCGAATTTTTCTTCCACTTTGACAGAGTATTTTGTGTAGATTACTGACCAACATTGACTGTTAAATCATTTTTTATCCCACTTTTGTTACAATGTGGAAACAGAGGAATAAATACTTAGGACACTGGATGTGTTTTCGGTTGTTCAATCAATTTGACCATTTCAAGTTTGTCTAGAATAAAAAGTTATTTCATTATATTTAGGCGAGTAAACTGGCTAATTTTTCCTGCTTTGTGGTATACCTCTCTGGTATTAGTCTCAGATTGGCTGTCTACAACTATCAATTAATGTAGGCCTAACGTTACCTACTAGCTAGCGATAGTAGTGGGTTCTTGTGCAATCTTGATACATTTCAATATCACTATGATTGTGGTAGCTAACTAGTTAGCTAAATACCTACCAGTATTTAGATTATGTTCACTGCAACAACAACATATTCCACGGATTAGCCTTGCAATGGCCTATGAGGGTGTGACATATAACAAATGGGCCTGTGGCCCGTTTTTTTTTTATGTAGCTAGTTAGCTACACTTAACCACCACAAACGAGGTAGCAAGCTAACTTGTTACCCAAACTGTCAAGCTACATTTTCAAGACATAATGAGCTATAACGTTTGCTAAACTGGGCCGAAGTCATAACAGTCGCCGTTTCGTTTTCCATTCCTGGCTAGTTTAGCTAGCTAGCCGTTAGCTAATTTTATTGGGTTGTCATAAAAATTTAAAAATAAACGTACCTCCTGATATCTAACATTGCTGATTTGCTCGGCCATCCTGGATGGAAGTTGAGTGTTTGAAAATGATCACTTGTTTGACAAACTGTGAGCCGTATATAATATTGATACTGTACGCTAACACTCGAAACTAGCACAGCTCCGCCATCTCCTCTTCCTCACAAGTCGGGTGTGTTGTTCCTCCCCTTGCACTGTCATGTGACCCAGTGGAACTGTCAGGATAATCGTAGATAGCTACAATCTCACGACTTGCCGAATCATCAAAGCACTACTAAACTTCAATGAAACGAATATGTAACAAATACAGAATCATTCTCAAAGTTATTTTATTCAAATAACTCTCATTGAAATACATTCAAAGTCAAGTTTGTATAAAATTTAACAATGTAGCTAAGAAACCTGAATTGTCAGTGATGTCACATCACGCTGGCTTATGTTCTATCTAAGATAAATGTATTACATAATCAATGTACTCAATGTAGCCCACTACAAGTAGGTTTACTATTATGTTACATAAAATGTAACTTGAGGTAAACCACAGTACAACACACACAATTGATCATCCACCCTTGGCGGCTGTCATATCCAGGAGAGTACGGCATCATTTCTCTTGGTTATTGCAGGTTTCCAGATGTATTTGTAACTCCCTCATCTTACTTGGGAGGCAGTGGATCCACCAACTTGTTGTGCACATGCATCATCCCTGTAGGAGAAATAACAATAGTTCAAGTGAGTCAGATTTCCACTTTATTCACAATTATGTTTTAATTGAAGAAAATAATGTATCCCTCCCAGGCCAATAATAAAACAAAACACAATGAATTTGGAAACTGATGAAGCACTAGTTCATAAGCCATACAAGCAGCATAAGAAGAAAATGAACTGTGAGGACCACGTCCTTTAGTAAGTAAGTAGACCCTCACCTCGGAAGTACTTGACCGTTTTAACCCTCAGTTCCAGGGTAGCATCCTCGTCACACACAAACACAGTCTGAGGGTGCTGCTGAAAGGCCGACACCGTCCACATGTGGTTCACCCCTTCCTCTATGGCCTTGTACAGGGCAAACGCTTTGTGTACTCCCGTGATGAGAATCATGACCTGGAGACATTAAGGAGATAATGTGTTATTATCATCCTATAAACTGTTATTAGACGGTTATAGACTGTCATTACATTGCTATAGACTGGTATTACATTGTTACAATAAAGCAGCAGTAAAAGGATTTGGGGGACATCATAACATCAATGTGTTATTATTATTTATTATTATTATTATTATTATTAAGTATAGGAGTTGTAATGGGACCAGTTATCCATGCAAAATAAGTTACAAGAGAAGACAGACCAGAAACATAAGGCAGAGACAGACATCTTGAAATCATCTCTAACCTCTCTGGCATCCATGACAGTGGCCACTCCCACAGTCAGAGCCATGGTGGGTACTTTAGACAGATCTCTGTCAAAGAAGCGTGCGTTGGCCAGGATGGTGTCCTGAGCCAGGGTCTTCACTCTGGTCCTGGACAATAGACTAGAGCCTGGCTCGTTGAAGGCAATGTGGCCATCCGGTCCAATACCTGACAGACAGGGTGGGTTACATTTGTTGGATTTTGGTATTTATTTTTTCTATGTGTTGTTTCCTGACCTGGTTTGTGCTTGTGGTGTTTCTTAGCTTCTTCAACTATGTCTTTGAAAAAGTATGTACCACACAATACAAAAACATATTTTATTATGCAACAACAATAACAATCTGTTAGAACAAGACTATACACTTCTAATTTAAATCTAGCATGGGTGTGTCTGCCTGTTTGATTGAGCAGTTGCTATTGTGTCATTTGACATCATCACTGGTATCCTACCTACCTCCAACAAAGAGGTCAATTGCCAAAGCAGCTTTAGAATGTAGTAGATTAAATAGAATCAATATACTAAATTCCATCCTATCATTGTCCTCCCTACCTACCTCCAACAAAGAGGTCGATTCCTCCAACTGCTTTGATCTTCTCCTCAAAGGAATCACACTCCTCTACAAGGTTGGCAGCGTTGCCATCCAGAATATGGGTGTTCTCCGATTTGATGTCAATGTGCTTGAAGAGATTATTCCACATGAAGGAATGGTAGCTCTCTGGGTGATTCCTAGGAATACCTACATGATTTAAAAAAAAACAGGGATCACAGTTTTGTATGGCTTCTCATGCTGTGGAGAATGTTGATACTGTATGGTGTAGAAATAGGTGAAATAGAGAAGTATTGTAAAGGTGAAGCGTACCCACATACTCGTCCATGTTGAAGGTTTTGACATACTTGAAAGAGATCTCTCCTTTCTTATAAAACTCAATCAGCTTCTTATAGCATCCCAGAGGAGTACCTCCTGGGGTGTACAACGAGGAATTATTATGGTTAATATGCATTGCTTTTTCAACAAAATATCTGTAGTTTCACACGTCAAATAAATCAATGTTGATGTCTTTATACAGACACATTTGACATAATTATTATGAGTGCAACATCAATTGTACAAATGAAAGGAGGGCGTGCACTGTAGAATCAACAGCTTGCTTACCTGTGGGGAGTCCTAAAATGAAGAATCTGTCTGGTCCAGGGTTGAAGTTAATGATTTTATTCCTGATGTACTTGGCAGCCCACTCACCAACTTGGTCATAATCATTCAGGATGATCAGCTTCATGGTCCTGAGTTAAATGCAAACTTGGATGGTGAATACAGCTGTTATTGTACAAGAACGAACAGCTCTTGAAGCAATTTTTGTTCTCCACCTAAAGCAGACTTTAGACTCATAAAATGAGAGCACTTGCAGCCGGAAGATGTACTAAAGTTTCCCTACGTGAATTGAAGGGGGAAGTAGACCAAATCAAACTATACTACACATTGTCGGCGCTTTGAATGGAATGCAAATGTTGAAACCACTTTACTTAAACGTTATCTTGCATATATATATATATATATATATATAAAAGAGGCCGATGGTAACGTTCGTTTAAATGTTTTTATTTAACTAGGCAAGGCAGTTAAGAACAAACTGTTGTTTACAATGACGGCCTACCCTAACGACGCTGGGCCAATTGTGCACCGCCCTATGGGACTCCCAATCACGGCCGGTTGTGATACAGCCTGGAATCGAATCACGGTCTGTAGTGACGTAGTTTGTACTACCATCTTATTTTTTTGACCCGACAGTAAATGAAAAACAAAGGCATTAACCAATTTACCGCATGCAGGCCTGAACCGGAGCTGGGCAAGTTCTTTGTTTTCAGATTGGAACGCTGTATGTTGATTAGGATGAATAGGTCTTCTTGAAGTGTGTAATAGTACATTTGCTTATAAGTAGCGTATTATCTTGAATAACTCCAGTCCAGTTATTAGACAGATGAGATTAATTTTTCCTAAGAAATTAGGGGGGGGGGGGGGGGGGGGAAATACAAACGTCTCTAGATAGCCGTACAGTCATACTATAGCCCAGATGGCGATATTGAGTCGTTTCAGTCAAAACCTGTGAGAATGAAACTGCATTCCTCTATAATGTTGAAATAAGGGCCTCGTGATGCGGTTTCAATAACTTTATTAAAACTGAAATTGTGACAATGACCTGGAACAGTTATAGAGAGCACACAACATAAATAAATACCATGATACAGCACTCATCGTCAAACAGGCTTATTGCAGTTGTTTCTTTCAATTTTATTTCAGCAAAACAAAAACAAAAAAGAATGGACATGCTATTGGCAGCAGAAATACACCATCATCAGGTACTGGGGTCAATGTGCCGAAATTACAGTATGCTGCCTGCATTGACAGGTGGAGTGAATGGCAACATCATGGTACCTATTCCCTATATAGTACACTATTTTTAAAATCAGGGCCATATAGGGTCTCTGGCCAAAAGTAGTGCACTATATAGTGAATAGGAAGTAGTGCACTATAAGGTGAATGGGAAGTAGTGCACTATATAGTGAATAGGATGCCATTTGAGACAAGCAAAGAGTTTACACTTCACTAGTAGCTCTGGTACATCTGGGCAGTGTCTCATTCCTGCCTTTGCCTCCTTCCCTTGCTGCCTAGGTTAATTCCTTCCTGATCGCAACAGATCTGACAAGCTAGATAAGACATGAGCAATGTGCTACAGTACTGTAGTTAACATATCTAGCATGCCTCTTGGTAGACCATGCAGGTAGAGTTTTTATTTTATTTTTTTGCTTTAGTTGAACTCATCTATCCAGTTCTATCAGATCTGAAAGGGGAAGGCGACAAGGAAACATGGAAGGAGACTACTCTCCGATGAAGACATAGCCCCTGGTAGAGGAGACACTGGTTGCTGCCTGTCCGTCTGCTTAGTCAAGGTCCATGTCAGGTCTAGGGTTGGTGGATTCCGTGGAGGGGGGGTTGCCTGTGCTGTCGGCGGTCCCCTTCTCGGTGCCCTCTGCTGGGGCTTTCTCCTGGCCGTTGACTGGTCCATTCTGCTCCCCTGTCTTGTCGTCCTTAGGCAGCTCCACCTTGGGCTTGGGCTTGGTCACGATGGGGTTGCAGGTGAAGTACAGCTCCTATTGAGGGGAAAGAGTGAATGTAATGAATAACTTACACATGATCCCGTGATATGCTTGTAATGTTGAGTTGGATAACAAGCAGAATGCTGGCATGCATTATTACAATAGTATAATGATATTCATGACTAAAATGCAATATTATTCACAGTACAGCTTGGTTGCAAGTAACGTTCCCTCTAATCTACTCGCGCACTTCCGACAGGAATGCCGCGCAGAAGAAATGCCATGCAGGGCAGAGAAACAAGATATTGAACTTCACCGAGTTCGCACTACCATAGTTCAAAGTTTTTTCTGTGATCTAATCAACGTTATATCCGCCTCTTTTCAACGCAACAAACCAAAACAAATCTAACTTCGCAAGATGTAGTGTGTGATTTTGTTGTAGGCAGAGCCAAAGCGCAAGAGAGAATTATATTGACTGGGATAGCTCTTTCAATCACCTGCGAAAAGCGCAGAGCCGCCCGTGTGCATATTTGATGATATTCTTTGATATTTAGCGAGTTATTAGCCCAGTTATAGATAAGTATAGGTCAGCAGTGTGGAGTTACGGCATCCCACAAGAGAACAAAACGTGTAGGCTACATTTCAAGCGGTCTTTGAAAAGCCAGTCAGGTAAAAAGCGTATGTCTTAATTAAAGGGGCAGTGTTGTATTTTGAGAAAGGCTTGAAAATGCAAATAATCCAATAGGCAGAGGGGTAGTCTACATTGTCTAATTCTCTGTATGGTAATAATAATAACTTGTATTTCGTAAAGTGTTTTTTTTGCGTCACACAACACAATTTACAGTCACTTATTCGGCCCATGTTGTTACAGACCAAGTAAAAGAAGGATTCATGTCAAGCCCTTCATGAGGTAAAAACGTTATTAAAAGTCTCATGCAATGTGGGCCTGCATTGAACACCACAGATAGGCTACATCATAGAAATCAAAAGCTATTTCCAATATTTCCAAGTTAAAATGTTATGGGATTTGCTCCATTGGTTTTGTTGGTAAAGCTACATTATACTCAGATAGCCACAATAGCTTATTGGCTACTGTCTAAACTGTAAGGGTACAGCCTCAGTGTTCACTGTAAACGCGTGCCAGAAGTTGCACAAAATTATCACAACATTCAAGGTTTCCGCTCACAAGACATAAAATTTGCTCAGTACCCCCCCCAAAATTGAGGGAACATCGGTTGGAAGGTTGGGTAACACTTTTACTAGAAGTTTCTCTACATAAGTACTTCATAACACATCAATGTTGAATTCATAAGCAGTAACGGCAAATTGTTATTTTTGTTAGAATATCGTCAAACATCTCTTACAGCAGACTAACAGTTAGTACTGTAGCTATTCTGACCTTATTTTTAGCCTGTATCTCTGACAGTATTAGCAGCAGAGTAGTTAGTGAGCAGTACTGTAGTGAGTGAGCAGTACTGTAGTGAGTGAGCAGTAAAGTAGTGAGTGAGCAGTAAAGTAGTGAGTGAGCAGTAAAGTAGTGAGTGAGCAGTACTGTAGTGAGTGAGCAGTACTGTAGTGAGTGAGCAGTACTGTAGTGAGTGAGCAGTACTGTAGTGAGTGAGCAGTACTGTAGTGAGTGAGCAGTACTGTAGTGAGTGAGCAGTACTGTAGTGAGTGAGCAGTACTGTAGTGAGTGAGCAGTACAGTAGTGAGTGAGCAGTACTGTAGTGAGTGAGCAGTACTGTAGTGAGTGAGCAGTACTGTAGTGAGTGAGCAGTACTGTAGTGAGTGAGCAGTACTGTAGTGAGTGAGCAGTACTGTAGTGAGTGAGCAGTACTGTAGTGAGTGAGCAGTACTGTAGTGAGTGAGCAGTACTGTAGTGAGTGAGCAGTACTGTAGTGAGTGAGCAGTACTGTAGTGAGTGAGCAGTACTGTAGTGAGTGAGCAGTACTGTAGTGAGTGAGCAGTACTGTAGTGAGTGAGCAGTACTGTAGTGAGTGAGCAGTACTGTAGTGAGTGAGCAGTACTGTAGTGAGTGAGCAGTACTGTAGTGAGTGAGCAGTACTGTAGTGAGTGAGCAGTACTGTAGTGAGTGAGGAGTACTGTAGTGAGTGAGCAGTACTGTAGTGAGTGAGCAGTACTGTAGTTAGTGAGCAGTACTGTAGTTAGTGAGCAGTACTGTAGTTAGTGAGCAGTACTGTAGTTAGTGAGCAGTACTGTAGTTAGTGAGCAGTACTGTAGTTAGTGAGCAGTACTGTAGTTAGTGAGCAGTACTGTAGTTAGTGAGCAGTACTGTAGTTAGTGAGCAGTACTGTAGTTAGTGAGCAGTACTGTAGTTAGTGAGCAGTACTGTAGTGAGTGAGCAGTACTGTAGTGAGTGAGCAGTACTGTAGTGAGTGAGCAGTACTGTAGTGAGTGAGCAGTAAAGTAGTTAGTGAGCAGTACTGTAGTGAGTCTCACCTTAGTCTTGTCCTGTATCTCTCTGACTTTAACAGCAGGCTCTAAGGTCAAGCTCAGTTTACTCTGCTGGTTCATCTTGCTGTTCATCCAGATCATGGCATCATTCACCATCTTATCCACCTTGTTGATCTCTTCCTGGTCCAGATGGTCATACTGCTCCTCCTGGGGGATGGAAAGACAAGCCAAGAAACCATCTAACATACCGGACACATTTGGTCATTCCTTAAATACAACAAAAGACAACTTCTGATATCGGCCTCCTCAAACCCCAAGGTGTAGTCTTTTGTAACAAGGTGTAATAACATGTATATTACATACATATTTGGTCGGTTCTGAAATGCAACTACTAACTGCATATACGGCTTGTGATATCTGCAAATGGTTTAGAATTTGCTGTGAATATTTTAACTTGCTACACAGGAATATGAAGATATCTGTAGGAAGTAACAATATGAAACGGTTGGTGAACTGGACTGCATTTTAACAGAACTAGTCTCGTGTATTCTCATTGTCTTACGTCAGATAGTGCGATTCCGCCTGCACTGAGGGACGGGGGTCGCGTAGGAGTGACGCCATCTGACGTTTGACAATGGTGTATTCTAGCATTAACGACTGTACTATACTACATTTCTACTACTAGTAGTATTTCTAAGATTTCTCAGTCGTACCTGCTCCTCCTGGGGTACGCAAAGAATAAAGATGTAGTCCATTGTAGCAGTGTGTAATAATAACAATAATGTCAGTTACATCCATTTAGTAGCATAATTTCAATACACATTTGGTCATTCTTGAAATGCAACCATTCTCAACTTCTGATATTGGCAATGGCTTAGAATGATTGTTGTAGTTCTGTGGAGCCTACTGAGCATTATGATCCAAATGTACCTTGGCTGTATAAGGGCAGCGGTACCTTGGTTTTATAAGGGCAGCGGTACCTTGGTTTTATAAGCTTCAACGATCTTCATGTACATCTGGATCTGTTTCCCCATGTCATCGAAGGCTCTGGGTCTTTCCTCAGACTCCATGTACCTCTCCTGGATAGGCTGACCCAGTTTCTGGAGACAGCAGACGACACTCATGTCAGACACATTGGCTAATCTGACCCATTTAAACTGTGTTGAACTAGACTGAGGAGGAAGCTAGGCATTTTCAGAGAACGTCAGCAACACAGAAATCAAACTCATTTTTCAAACTTTGGTGATGCTACTTTCATCTGACTTCGTCGAAATGTAACAGAAATTTGCAGAACACACAATTGACTTGACAGAACTTTAACTCACAATGACAAAAAATAAAATACAATTTTAAGTGAGAAGTAAGCATTGGTCTGAAGCCGAAAAAGAAAGGAAAGTCACATGAGCACCACAATGCCTACTCCACCCATGCTCTACCAAGGTTTTCCAGCATACAGCTTTGACCTACTAGAGTATCTATGTTGGTCTATTGCACTTCAAACAATGTGTATGCAGGTTGCTTAGCATTCAAAACCTTCTTAAACAGACTAGGTCAACTTTAGCTAGCTAATCAAAATATATGTTTGCATTGATTGTTTTAACCTCAGCTTGAATAGCACCACATAGCTAGTTATCTATAGTAGCCTAGTTTTGTCCTGAGCTACTTTTCATGTCTGGCAGCCTGTTGCAGGCAGCAGCTGTGTTGTTGCCGAGCAACAGAGTTAGATCCACCCAGTTAGATTGAATTCTGAGATTCGGCTGAAAATATATATGTTAGCATTGTCAGAAATGCTACAAAAACAGATAGCACATCTTTGGCTCTTAATGGACGGAAATGTGCACGTGAGAGAGATACATTATATAATAAAAACTGTTGCACCAACAAACTAAGTCAATCCGACATTTTTTAAAGTCAAATGGTCACTTTATGGAAGCTATGGTCTCGTTTTAAACCGACGTCTAGAATTTGAGCTAGGTAGGCGCAAAAAAATACTTTCAAAACTCAATTGCTAACGACCATGTTAAAAATCCGGTATGTGGTTCTCTGTAACGGCAGGACGGCTCATGGCGAGAGGTGGAGAGTGTGTTGTGAACCTCCAATCAAGTTGATTTGTCAATTTTCATCGACATTGGTGTCATATTGGCTTAGATATGGTAGGGAGATAAGCTTCAACCAAGTGAATCCATTTATAAAGCCTTTTTTACATCAGCTGATTTCAGAAAGTGCTTATACAGAAACCCAACTTAAAAACCCAAACAGCAAGCAATGCAGATGTAGAAACACGGTGTCTAGGAAAAACTCCCTAGAAAAGGTAGGAACCTAGGAAGAAACCTTGAGAGGAACCAGGTACTGAGGCCAGTCCTCTTCTGGCTGTGCCGGGTGGAGATTATGAGAGTACACGGCCATTAAGGCCAGATTGTTCTTCAAGATGTTCATAGATGACCAGCAGGGTCAAATAATAATCAGTGGTTGTAGAGGGTGCAACAGGTCGGTACCTCAGGAGTAAATATCAGTTGGCATAGCCAAGCATTCAGAGGTCAAGACAGCGGGTGCGGTAGAGAGAGAGAGACAGCGGGTGCGGTAGAGAGAGAGAGACAGCGGGTGCGGTAGAGAGAGAGAGACAGCGGGTGCGGTAGAGAGAGAGAGACAGCGGGTGCGGTAGAGAGAGAGAGACAGCGGGTGCGGTAGAGAGAGAGAGACAGCGGGTGCGGTAGAGAGAGAGAGACAGCGGGTGCGGTAGAGAGAGAGAGACAGCGGGTGCGGTAGAGAGAGAGAGACAGCAGGTGCGGTAGAGAGAGAGAGACAGCAGGTGCGGTAGAGAGAGAGAGACAGCAGGTGCGGTAGAGAGAGAGAGACAGCAGGTGCGGTAGAGAGAGAGAGACAGCAGGTGCGGTAGAGAGAGAGAGACAGCAGGTGCGGTAGAGAGAGAGAGACAGCAGGTGCGGTAGAGAGAGAGACAGCAGGTGCGGTAGAGAGACGAAAACAGCAACGCATACCGGCGTGACAATAATGATAAACGGAAAGCATTACCTCAGACTAAGCTCAGGGTCTTGGAAAGTGGCCCATAGTAACAGTGTATAACACTGTAAGCTTTACCTTCAGCTCAGACAGTTTGTCGATGTACTGTTGTTTAGGTTGGTCCTCTCCATCTTCATACAGCCAGTTCTCTGTGTTCTCCAGTTGTAATGACAGGATATCCCGATCCTACAACACAGTCAAAAACACAGTTAAGGACAGGATATCCTATCCTACAACACAGTCAAAAACACAGTTAAGGACAGGGTATCCTATCCTACAACACAGTCAAAAACACAGTTAAGGACAGGGTATCCCATCCTACAACACAGTCAAAAACACAGTTAAGGACAGGGTATCCCATCCTACAACACAGTCAAAAACACAGTTATGGACAGGGTATCCCATCCTACAACACAGTCAAAAACACGGTTAAGGACAGGGTATCCCATCCTACAACACAGTCAAAAACACAGTTATGACAGGGTATCCCATCCTACAACACAGTCAAAAACACAGTTAAGGACAGGGTATCCTATCCTACAACACAGTCATTAACATAGTTAAGGACAGGGTATTCCATCTTACAACACAGTCATTAACATAGTTAAGGACAGGGTATCCCATCTTACAACACAGTCATTAACACAGTTAAGGACCGGGTATCCCATCTTACAACACAGTCATTAACATGGTTAAGGACAGGGTATTCCATCTTACAACACAGTCATTAACATAGTTAAGGACAGGGTATCCCATCTTACAACACAGTCATTAACACAGTTAAGGACAGGGTATCCCATCTTACAACAGTCATTAACATAGTTAAGGACAGGGTATCCCATCTTACAACAGTCATTAACATAGTTAATGACAGGGTATCCCCTCCTACAACACAGTCATTAACATAGTTAAGGACAGGGTATTCCATCCTACAACAATCAAAGTCAACATACTGTTATTAACATATTACAGAGAAGACAATTCTAATATACAGTTTTATAAAAAGTCCTTTATATATTGTTGTTAAAGGGATACTTCAGGATTTTGGCAATGAGCCATTTATCTACTTCCATGAGTTCATCTGACTCCGGGGAAGTAGTTAGAGCTTCATTGTTGAAATCTCAAAGTATCCCTTTAACGAACACGTTTGTGTTTCAAGGACAGCCAATTTCAGACAGTTGGAAGTACCACAGAAAGCCACAGTACTCACAGCTTCACTGACGAATTTCTCCAGCCTGCCGTGTAGTTTGTCCCTCATGTCGTACACATACTCCTCCACGTAATTCTTAGCGTCGTTTCTCTCCTTCTCCAGCTTGTCCTGCATGATCATTTTACCCTGTGGAAACAGACAAATCAACCACTTCAAGTTACCACAGAACATTCTTTAAGCACTACTCAAAACAGAGACAGAAACATGTAAAAGACAAGTATATAGAAACAGCCTGATGAATACAATACAGAATGACATTACAGACAGAGATAAAGATAGAGAGGATAGCAGTAAGGAGAAACACAACAGGTGAACAAAACAATCCATAGATATCAGATTTCTTTTTTTAATTACCTCATTTTCTACAAAGAGGTTGAGCATGTCGATGGCCAGCTCCCACTGAGGGCTATTCTCGATGGGAAGCTCCAAGACTTTTGTCTTCACTTTGGGCTTCTTGGCCTGGGGAGGCTGGTCAGACTTCTTCTCTGTCTTACTCTCCTCTGGGGAGGTCTGGGGAGAGACGAGAGGGAAACAGCATCATTGAGACTAAATATCCATAAAGTAGTGCTCTTCACGCACGAGCGTTTTTCAGCCTGCTCCGAGATGGGTTTGTTCCGTCTGGTCAGCTGGTCTTTGGCAAGACAACACAAACTTATCTGGGACCAGGCAACTCGTTTTTGTCTAAGTCTCTACAAACTGCAGTGCTCCACTACCATAAACGTCATGAACATAGATGTCAAATGTGTCAGAACATAAAACAGAATATTCTATATTACCTCCATCTCCTCATTCTCCGGCGGCGTCTTCTTCTCCTCTTCTGTCTCTTTCTGTCCATCTCCTTGTGCCTTTGTCTCATCCTGGTCAGTCTGCATGTTGCCCTGCAGAGAGAGCAGGTCTCTTCATTAACACCACATCTCTGCCCAATGATAGGACAGACAGTCTTCCAGGGAGCAGTGTCATCACAATATAGTAGTGTACCTAACTGAAGCTCCTCTTCCTCAGGTGGTATGGTTTAAGAGAGCATTTGTAGGCCTATATTTCAATGATGTACAAAGTTAACTGTCTGTGTACTGAATAAGACACTTTGGTAAAAAAAAATAAAAGCTATATTCAATTTGAAAGAACATGATTGTTAATAATCACCTCTTCCTCCTTCTCTTCCTCCTCCTCTTCCTCCTTCTCTGGTGTTGCCTGCTGTTCTGTGTCCATGGGCTCCTCTCCTTCCTCGGTCTTCTGGACCTGCACCAGCGAGGCTGAGGAGACGCTGAAGATGCCGTGGATGTTGACCCTCACCTTCACCTTGACCTTGGAGCTCTCCCCAGACGCCTGGGGCACCACCTTCTGGATCACAAACTGACCTATAGGAATGGACACAGGACATAAGGTGGTAATGGCACACAGTTGGTACATTTCACAGGAAAAACTGGCCTATACTTTATTGTCCATAGGGGGAAACTTGCATTACAGACACATGGCAAAAACGGTTATACATTTATTTTTACAAAATCAATTGTCAAGTCAATGATAAGTTTCATATTGCAAACTGTAGACCACAAGCTTTTTTGAAAAGATACTGCTGCAAGGATGCATGACTGACTATGTTTCTATAGAAGATACTGTTTGCAGACAGAAAAGGACCCACAGGAGCGTGGTTGATAGTGGATTCAACGCCGTGTACATACCTATGGTGGGGTCGGGGTACGGCAGCTCTTTGGGGGTGTTGTAGTAGGCTTCCAGAGAGAAAGGCTCCCTCCGGTAGAAAGTCAACACTTTGGAGAAGGGTGCAGCATGGTTCTTTGGGAATACCTCGCAATCGCTACAATGAACAACACGCAAAACAATCTAGTTAGCATTAAAATAACTACAATGAAGCTATCACACAAAAAAATCTATCTATAAATCAAGGTGATAATAAAACGGAACATATGTATTGTAGTTTACCTCGATCCTTCCTCTGCAGCAGAGTTCCATTTCAGAGAGATTGGGTAAGCAACTGCGTCTGTGATGGAGAACTCACGCACTTTGAATGCAGGGGACAGGATTGCACACTGAGGAGACAGACAGGGGATATTCTTAGCAGGGAGGCAAATCCTAATTCCATTACCTTATCACCAGAAATCAACAATGAATTAGGTCCTACTGGTAAGAATTACATCTACAAACGTTGGAATCATGAACATTACTACTCCAATATTGACATATAATAGTAAAATAAGCGTTTGGAGGCTAACTTTAGTTCTCTTATCTAATTTGCTGTGCAAGCAAATCCTGGATGTCTAAAGGGTATTTTAAGGTCAGGAGGGGGGAAACAGAGAGAGATCATCAGACCTGCAGGGCACATCCTCTGGCCACGGCCTCATCAGCATTCAGGGTGGTGCTCAGCTCCTTCCCAAAGAATTTGCTGATCCTCTCTTTGACAGATGGGATACGGGAGGCCCCGCCCACTATTTCCACCGCATAGATGTCCTCCTTCTTAAGCTCTGATTGGACAGGAACCAGGAAGGAAGGCACCAATTAGACCTGACAGTCACTGACATAACTCAATGCTATGAAGACAATACTCAATGCCTACACAGATAATGCTCAATGTTATATACAAAGATAAATTCTATACTAAGATTCAAGCAAGCTATATGCAAACCTACGATACTCACTGGCTTGCTCCATCAGGTTGTGTAGTGGTGCCTCCACTCTGGCCAGAACGTCAGCACACATCTCCTCAAATTGACCCCTAGAGAAAATTCGGATGCAGATGTAGGACCTTAATTTGATCACTCTGTTGTTGCAGGAAACTTGTTTATAGTGCATTCAAGGTTTTCAAAAAGGCTCCTAAAAAGTTTGTAATATCCACTTAAAAATGTCAGATTTGATTTTCCCTAACTAAAAATATATCAACCCCGACAAAAAATGTCCATTAATTATAATGTTGTTGCAAGATTATTTTTCTACTGTAAGAAACTGGTCAAATTAAATCCTACATATGTATGCATCATCAATATGCACATTTCTGTGATAAAGCCATTAGATTTCAAGGCCCACAATGCATTCTAAGGTGTCACTAAACTTGCAATATAACTGTCATTTGGTAATTGCATCAAAGACAAAAATAATGACTCATATCTAGTACTGTAGATCATGTAAGACTTACCTGTTGAACATATCAAGGAGGTGCTCAATTGAGTTTACAACAATCTCATAGACTCACAAAACACTATACCTGTTGAGTTTTCCGGACACATCAATGTCGTTCATAAAGCACTCGATGTTGAGGGGCAGGTTTGAGGAGTTGGCGCTCATCAGCTTCTTGAGTTTCTCACACTCCTGGTAGAGCCTGACCAGAGCCCTGGGCTTGGTCTTCACGTCCAGCTTGTACTTCTTCCCAAACTCCTCACAGAAGTGTCTCACCAGCATCTCGTCAAAGTCCTTCCCGCCCAGCTCCGGGTCGCAGGCCGTCGCAAGGATCTGAGGGAAAAGAAAATGGTATTAAAAAATATGAGCAAAAATGAATGAGGGCCGGGAGTTTTTCCTGAACCCATGTGACCTGACCAGAACAACTCTGGGCCCTATAGCACTTGTTTTGTTTAATAGCCAAGAGGTTATTGAAGTTGTCTGTAACTCCTTTGTGGACATTTCAGTAAAAACTGTTATTTTGTAGAATTAGCATGACCCCCATAGCCTCCTGATTAAGACACCCACCTTCAGCTTGCCCTTGTTGAAGGCACAGACAGAGGTCTGGTATCCAGAGTGTCCAATGTCTACAAACACCACGATCCTGGGCTTTTCCTCTGGAGCAGGGAGGTCCTGCTTGTAGATGCCATACGCCAACGCCACTGGAAGAAAGACGTGTATAATCATGATTTATTATGAAACAGCAAATCGCCTTAATATCAAATAATACGGTGTGGTTGAGTTAAATAGCTACAGTAACTCTATTAGGGGTCAACACAGCTCTCTCCATACCTGCAGTTGTCTCATTCATGAGCCTCAGACAGTTGAGTCCAGCGATCTGTGCTGCGTCCACCACTGATCTCCTCTCGGCGTCCGTGTAGTAGCAGGGGACCTGGGGAGGATAACATAGGATGCAAGTACTAAGCAGGCCTAGAAACTGAATTCCAAAATGTTTTTCATATCTGGTCTTTAGTCTAACTGTCCAAACTCAGTTTTACATATGACCAAATGACTGGTCCTTCTAGTAAAGTGTAGCGCCCAGTGCATACTAGCACACAGCGGATTGATACTCACAGAGACAACGCAGTCAGCCACTGGTTTCTTCAGTGCATGCTCAGCGGTCTCCTTCATCTTGGTCAGAAGCATAGCAGTGACCTGCTCAATGCTGAACACCTTCTCCTCCTCCATGTACATCACCTAAAGGACACACAGACACCAGTTGTCATTGTAAATGATTGCTTGATTTTAGGGTTTACACAGGTAGAGTACAATACAGAATAAACACATGAAAGTATTTTCCAGCTAAGACAGATGGATAGACAACATATATATATTGATTACAGATTAGACAAGGATGATGAGTAATCTATCAGTCACTTAAAGGGACCCATCTCTCCATCAGGCCTATTCATATATTTCCCACGCTTTCAGCCAGATCTAATCTTTACTGTTATCTCTCTTTACCTTGATGCCAGTGGTGCCCGAAGGCATCTGTGCCAGGTCGTAAACCAGGCTGGATTTCAAACTCTGGATATACGGATCAGAAAACGCCCGGCCATGAAATCTCTTGAACCCTTGGACTGTGTTCTTGCAGTTTGTGACGACCTGATATGAGATTAGCAGGGAAAGAACATGATGCATTATGCTAAATAAATAATTATCTCACATTAAAAAAAGTAATTTAATGATTAGCAACCTAATTGGGAAGGAGCAATTATAAATTATGGAATAGTTGAAATTCCTTATCAAATACTTTAGATATAAAAATTTAAAAAACGGCCAAAATTGACCCCATGGTTTTATTTAGAGTCCTTTGAGGGACTGCATAACGATTTTCTCTTCTGTTTTTAATAGTTCCATCTGGTAATTAAATATTGGCCTGGATATGAAATCCCCATTTCTATGCATAAGCACAAAACCATAGAACTTGCTAGAAGAGTCATACCCTCAATGTGTCACTAGTCAAATAAATTATCAAGTAGAGGTCGCCCTCTATCAAAACATACCTGGCTTTTTGCAGCTGCACCAATAGATCGATTCCGTGGTCCAAATGACACGCATGCTCTGAAAGAATGACAGCGGAATAAACATCAGTAAAATGCTTGTCTATTTTCACAGGGCTCGCATTAATAAGATAACAGCGCTAGCTAGGATAACACAGTAGCATTAAATTGCCACTCTTAATGTGTTTTATTAGCTTGCTAATAATACAAGTCAGAATACACATGATTCCTATGAACAAGTCCACTGATGTCAAAAGATTGCAGGCCTCCAAGTAGCATTCATGCGCCCATTCATACTTTATTGAAAAATTAACCCCTTGAAATAGGGGACTACAATTAACCCCCATTGTCTTCGAAAACACTCAATATGTTAGGTGGGGAATATAAGTTAAGGCTTCAAAAGTCAAATGACGTACCGTTTAATTAGTAAAATAGCTAACAGAGTACAACGATGGCCAGTTTTTACAAGTCATGGGGTGATCGGTCTAGCTAGCAACGTGCTGTTGCAACCCTTGACGTTAGCTAGCGAGTAGCTCGGCTAATGTTAGCGCATCTCCCCGTCTGTCGCGCTGTCAAGGCCACAAAATGTGTTCTCATCCATCTAGTTTCTCAATCACTTTAGAAGCAAACTGGTTGAAAATTACAATTCACAACAAGCAGGATAACTCACACAAATATAAATGTCACTTACGGTGTACATCGATCGCTGTATTCATTGGCTACAGTTTCTATTCCTCCGGCTCTAGCTACCGCAACATAGCAGTTCAGAAACCCGACGTCGAATCCTACCACAGACATCTTCGCGAAATGTTACTCAACAGATAATACTATGGAAAAGCACAATATAGTCTTACAGTTAACTCCTAAATATGACAGACCAGACCTGAACTGAATGTACCAATGTACGTTCTGGTTTAATTCATTATCCCCACCCTAGTTCCATGAAGATGCAACTGCGTGCACTACTCGCCGGCAAATCGTTGATGCCTTCGAACAAGCTCACTTCAACATGAGTTCAGTATAAAAGCCCCATGAGCATGATGGCATATGTCTCGAAAACCGACCCATTGGCGGAGAATTAGAGAATTATGGGAGGCAACGCGGATGTCTAGAAAGACTGGCACAGGAACAGCATGTTCATGCGATCTGGGTTCATTCTATGGACCGTTATGGATCATGTGACACATTTTTCCAAGGTACAAAATGTATTGAATTAGATTTTTTATAATAAATGTTATGGTACATTTAACTCAAGAAATATTCAAATGTTCATCCTCGGGTTCTTACTTTTTTTTAAAAACTAGGCAGTTAACAGAACATTCTTATTTACAATGACGGCTTACCGCGGAACTTGTTCTGCCCCTTTCGGTTACGGGCCCAACGCTCTAACGTAGGCTACCTGCTGTCTAGAACCACAATGGCATTAAACTTGTTTCATCCTTGATATTAATGCTCTTGTAACAGTTTTGCTTTCCGTCCTTCTCCTCGCCCCTACCTGGGCTCGAACCAGGGACCCTCTGCACACATCAACAACTGCCTCCCACGACAACTGCCTCCCATCGTTCCACAAAAGCCTCGACTCTTGCAGAGCAAGGGGACCAACTACTTCAAGGTCTGAGCGAGTGATGTCACCGATTGAAACGCTATTAGCGTGCACCCCTCTAACTAGCTAGCCATTTCACATCGGTTACACTCTTATAGACTTTGTGTAGATGTAGCCTGATATTGCCCACACCACTGCTTGTGACAATATACATCACTATTTTATATATACACCTGTTAGCAGTGTTGAGCAGTAGCCTCATTGCTGTGTAATATTACTTTAACTTTACACTGTGTGACAAATGACTGGTCACTCATTTACACCTCTTCATAGTGACCTATCTGGCAAAACGACAGCAAACCATTCATCCCAGATATCCAGATGAGGTGGTATCAAAAAGGGAGAAAAAATAACACTTTTCTGATAAATATTATCTTTATTGACGAAACATACAGTGAAGGTTTAAACAGGGGAACAAAGTTGCAAGATGGAAGTTTTCACTCTTCATTCTCGTAGTCGGCGGCAACCTTCCTCTTTCCTTCTGAGTGGACATGGTTGCCCCAGGTGTATGTCAGGTACATGCAGATCATAGCTGGAAAAGAAGAACAGGAGAAGACCGGTTAGCGCTTGAAAACATGGTTATGGCTTGGGAGGCATACACTGAAAAATACAAGAAGCAATGCATGTTTAGTTTGGCCATTTAAAACAGCCCAAGAGTCAGGGATTTTAGACATGGGCAGACAGAAATTGTAACGGGAGGTCTTTACAATGTGCCTCAGAGCACCACTCTCGTAGACTAAGTAGCAATCGACATGGCTTTCGGAAGCATAACAGTCTAAAAGATCCTACACATCCAACTACAGCGAACTGACTACACATTGGGAAGATTCTTGCAACCGACTAGCAGCATCTGAAGAGTCTGAAGCTACATCCATAAAATCGGTAGAATGGTTCCGATTGGAGAGTGGCGCAGTGGTCTAAAGGAGTCACTACAGACACTGGTTCGATCCAGGGCTGTATCACAACCGGCTGTGATCGGGAGTCCCATAGGTCGGCGTACAATTGGTCCAGCATTGTCGGGATTAGAGGGTTTGGCCGGGGTAGGCCTTAATTGTAAATAATTTGTTCTTAACCGACTTGCCAAATTAAATATATAAAAAATAATAATTAAAATCACTTAACAAGAAACTATTAAATCCAGTTTAGATACCTACCCCCTGACCAAATCAAAACCTAATATGGATGCCAATATTTTGTTCTGGTTTTGCAGGCACCTTTCCTCTACTTCCTGTCTGAGGCAGCATGGTGCCCATATTGTGAGGCTGATTAAGACAAACGGGTGTGAAACAGACCGTTGTGCGGGCAAAATGAGAATACGACATGGAATCAATATTTAGATTTGGTGAGGGAGTAACATCTAAACTGAATTTAATAGTTTCTTGTTCACTGCTCGGCGATGCAAACTGTGATTCTCCAACCTGAACCATTCTACCAATTATGGATGTAGCTTCAGACTCTTCAGACGCTGCTAGCAGGTAGTCATTGGACCATTGACTTATCTCGCACGCTGTCACTATGGAATGCCCCTAGACCTCGTCTTATTAAAACCCGTGCTCTAATTTGGGCTACATGAGGCCATATTTATCAAGGCTAGAACAGATCTGAAAATGGGGAGGGGGAAAAAAATGACTCCAGAATTTGGATGGATATGTTTGATAACATGGGAATATCCTGCCTGGTTCTTCCCAGAAAGCAACGTGTAAACTCTGGGAGTACTTACGTGGAGCAACTTTGAAGACGGACGATGTGAATCGTCTCCAGACATTGGGGATTCCTTTAGAGAAGTAGTTGGGGAAAGCCCTCTGCTCGAAGGGGGACAGACTGTAGGTGATCACATGCCTGATCTTGGCCAAATCTCCAAAGTGGCGACCCATGGTGTCTAGAGCGACGATCTGAAATTACCAAAGAGTATAGATGAGGAAAAAGGTGCAGTAGTTTAGATTGTGCAATGCAGGTGTCACACAACTAGCATTAAATGACATAAGCAATGTGCATCTTGCATGATGACAAACTGAATTCTTCAGCTGCTCTATGTTCGCCACATACTTCAGTCTTAGACTGCCATTGTTTGTGGTCGTGGTCAAAAATGAGGAGTTTTACAAAACAAAGTCATAAGCAATTGTACCAATCAGTATCAAACGTCAATTATTAATTTTCTAAACGTGGCTTTACCCACAGGTGTTCTGGCTCTGGCCCAATCCATCGGTTTTGGGGACCAATCAGAACGGTTAGAAGAATGCGTTTGCGTTCTATAAATCATCAGGGAGGTACTCAGATCCAGACTCATTGCGGAGAAGAAAATAACTTCAATGGGCGTGGCGTAGCGTTTGGCCCGGAGCAAGGAGTTTTGGTAGCCAGGCAAATGTGCATCTCCTCTTTTTAAGAAATGGCAAACATGACAGTCATATTATATTATATATATAATATATCATTCTGACCCTACGCTTGCTTACAGCTGCACTGGGGTCAGACAGGCTTCCTGTTTAAATTAAGCATTTCACTACACTCGCATTAACATCTGCTAACCATGTGACTAATAAAATGTGATTAACACAGTGGAGCCGGCGCGAGATATGGCTCAAAATATACTTCAATCCAGATTGAACGACTGCTAGTTTTTCTGGAAAACTGCCCTTTTCATCCTCATTCTAGGTAGCAGAAGCCACCGCAGCCATTTTGTAATGGCAGTGTCAACAAAGGAGCCAATCAGCTCCTTTTGTTGTTCAATGTGAAGTGCCATTCCATAATGTCTGCTGTAGCTACTGCTAGCTAGCATGAGGACGAGAACAGCAGTCGTTCAATCCTCTGTGTAACAACTGGGATTATGGCACAATTCCCAGTACAATGCAATTTCTCATCCCTGGATTGAGGTACACTACATGACCAAAAGTATGTGGACACCTGCTTGTCAAACATCTCATTCCCAAATCATGGGCATTAATATGAAGTTGGTCCCCCCCTTTGCTGCTATAACAGCCTCCTCCACTCTTCTGGGAAGGCTTTCCATTAGATGTTGGAACAGCGCTGCAGGGACTTGCATTCAGCCACAAGTACTAGTGAGGTCGGGCATTGATGTTGGGCGATTAGGCCTCGCTCGAAGTCGACATTACAATTCATCCCAAAGGTGTTTGATGGGGTTGAGCACTCAGCGGTCCTATTCTGTGAGTGTGTGGACTACCACTTTGCGACAGAGCCATTGTTGCTCCTAGACGTTTCCACTTCACAATAGCACCATGTATAGTTGACCGGGGCAACTCTAGTTGGGCAGAAATTTGACTGACTTGTTGGAAAGGTGGCATCCTATGACGGTGCCACGTTGAAGGCCACTGAGCTCTTCAGTGAGGCAATTCTACTGCCAATGTTGGTCTGTGGAGATTGCATAGTTGTGTGTTCGAGTTTATACATCGGTCAGCAACGGGTGTGACTGAAATAGCCAAATCCACTCATTTGAAGGGGTGTCCACAAACTATGTACAAAAGTGTTTTCGAGCCATATCTAGTGCCGGCTCAGCAGTGTCTTAATCTATACAGGACGCCTGTCCGACACCAGTAAAAATGACATGTCAATAGACTGGATTAGAAATGTTTGAACGTGATACCTTTATTTCCAAACACAACTGGATGGCAAACATTCCATTAGTTAAAGCGTTAGCCAAGTTATCAACACCAAACATTTCATTAGTTAAAGCGTTAGCCAAGTTATCAACACCAAACATTCCATTAGTTAAAGCGTTAGCCAAGTTATCAACACCAAACATTTCATTAGTTAAAGCGTTAGCCAAGTTATCAACACCAAACATTTCATTAGTTAAAGCGTTAGCCAAGTTATCAACACCAAACATTCCATTAGTTAAAGCGTTAGCCAAGTTATCAACACCAAACATTTCATTAGTTAAAGCGTTAGCCAAGTTATCAACACCAAACATTCCATTAGTTAAAGCGTTAGCCAAGTTATCAACACCAAACATTTCATTAGTTAAAGCGTTAGCCAAGTTATCAACACCAAACATTCCATTAGTTAAAGCGTTAGCCAAGTTATCAACACCAAACATTCCATTAGTTAAAGCGTTAGCCAAGTTATCAACACCAAACATTTCATTAGTTAAAGCGTTAGCCAAGTTATCAACAAACATTCGATGACATCTGTCACTTACTCACCGATTGATATTAGGACAGGTAAACTCGTGTCTGAGAGATAATATAAAATATGAAAACGGTCAAACTTAGCTAGATAGAAAAGGAGATTGTACAAGAGTGAAGGCAACCAGCTAGCCAGCACAAGTAGCTAACATGAAGACCTTGCTTGACATTCACGCCACGATTTAAAAGGTGTGTAATGGCACGAGACTCTTATTTCGTAAAATCCCAAGAAAATACACTGATATGACACTTATACAAGTGATTAACATTGTGAAATGAATCCCAAAACGTTGACCTTTCAGTATCTCTTACCGTACTGCTTCTCAAGACGCAGATTAGTCGCTGTTGGTGTGGTCTCTGCCCTAGATCGCTGAGCTATAAAAAAAAAAAAAGCCCTGGATTGGTTCAACCTCGAGCAGAAGTTGCCTTACGTAACTTCCGTTCTTTTTCTTCTTCGATGATATATTGGCGGTCCACAAACAAACGTTAACGGTGCATACCGCCACCCACTGTGCTGGAATGTGTGGTCAATCATGGTTTACAACATGTCTAAATCCTCCTACCTAACTCAGTACTTCTGAGAAAATCAAAAAGAGCCCTACTAACTTCTAATAGACCCTCCCCCATCCCCCAAATCCCGTCCAACCCCCCCGACCCCGTCCAACCTCAATGACCCTACACTTCAATCTATCCCTCTCTTCAACATGCTTACAACAATATAACAACACATGCTCCAACGTTTCATCGACCATACACTCCAGACACAAACCATTCACATGCTTACCAACAACGAGTTCAAAGTTTTCTGTCCGCAATTCTTCCTACCTTCAAACAGTATGTTAAAGTTCCAACTCGTATGGACAAGACCATTGGCCTTCTCTACACCAATATGAATGATGCCTACTGCTCGACTGCTCTGCCTCCGCTAGGACAGTCTGACCACAATCTCATCCAGCTGCTTCCGGAATACATCCCACTGGTTCAGAGGCAATGCGTCACTCAGACAGTGATTCACGAATGGACACTCGAAGCTGGAGAGGCACTGCAGAGTTGCTTTGAAGGTACAGATCGGAATCTATTTATAGACGATTGGGAGGAGGATCTGAATAGTATTTCTGAACGTATAACATATTATTTTAACTTCTGTACTGACAATGTGGTGCCAAGCAAAAACGGTGAAATGCTATGCAAATAATAAGCCATGGGTCACAAAATAAATCAAGGAGGCACTGAACAGGAAGAAGAAGGCTTTTGAAACTGGAAATAGGGATGAGTTGAGAAAGGTACAGAAGGAGATTAAAGGGCTGATCAGAAAGGACAAACATGAATACAAACTGAAGCTAGAACTCAAGCTGCAATATGCGAATAACATGAAGAATGTCTGGGATGGTATGAAGAAGATAACAGCACCAGGGGACAACTACCCCAGGAAGAGTAACTGCTGCAAATACAAATACAAAACCCACAGAGTGATGAAGAAAGGGACAGAGCCACAGAGGTGAACCATTTTTGTTTACCAGATTCGATAAGTATGATTTCTCAGCAGAGCAACAGCAGATAGGGGAGGTGCTGGACTCTGATCTGGGAAGCACTGAGCCCATGAGCATCTGGGAGGAACGAGTGGTGAAGCAGCTGAAGAGGCTCAGTCACAGTAAGTCAGCCTGATGTGGTTAAAGCCAGAGTACTCGAGGTATGTGCTAATCAACTGGCTGTCATATTGCAGTATATTTTCAACCTGTCCCTAATACTATCAGATATTTATACTAAATGGAAAACATCCTGCATAGTGCCCATCTCAGAGAAAGCAGGAGGGACTGAAAGACTTTAAGACCAGTGGCTTTGACATCACAAGTCATGAAAACCTCAGAGCGGGTTTCAATACCCTTAAGAGTTGAGGTGGCAGCCTCTCTGGATCTTTTGCAATTTGCCTACCGCCCAAAAAGTGGTGTTGACGATGCTCTGCTCTACTTCCTCCACAGAGGATATGAGCACCTGGAGTGGCACGGTTGTGTGGTGAGTACAATGTTCTTCGACTTCTCCAGTGCTTTCATTGCCATACTACCCCACCTGCTGGCCCGAAAAGCTCAAGGACATTCACGTAAATCCACACACTATCAAATGGATTGTGAACTACCTGACCAATAGACTACAGTTGGTAAGACTGAACCAGGCAGTATCAGATCGGATATGTACGAACACAGGAGCACCGCACGGGACGGTACTGTCAGCTTTTCTGTTTACCCTTTACACAAATGACTTCACACACAAAAATGAACTGAGCCACTTACAGAAATTCCCTGATGACTCTGCCGTAGTCAGCTGTGTGATGAGATGAGTCTCTGCTGTAGTCAGCTGTATGATGAGAGGAGACTCTGCTATAGTCAGCTGTGTGATGAGAGGAGACTCTGCCATAGTCAGCTGTGTGATGAGAGGAGACTGCTATAGTCAGCTGTGTGATGAGAGGAGACTCTGCCATAGTACGCTGTGTGATGAGAGGAGACTCTGCTATAGTCAGCTGTGTGATGAGAGGAGACTGCTATAGTCAGCTGTGTGATGAGAGGAGACTCTGCTGTAGTCAGCTGTGTGATGAGAGGAGACTCTGCTATAGTCAGCTGTGTGATGAGAGGAGACTCTGCCATAGTACGCTGTGTGATGAGAGGAGACTGCTATAGTCAGCTGTGTGATGAGAGGAGACTCTGCCATAGTACGCTGTGTGATGAGAGGAGACTCAGCCATAGTACGCTGTGTGATGAGAGGAGACTGCTATAATCAGCTGTGTGATGAGAGGAGACTCTGCTGTAGTCAGCAGTGTGATGAGAGGAGACTCTGCTGTAGTCAGCTGTGTGATGAGAGGAGACTGCTATAGTCAGCTGTGTGATGAGAGAAGACTGCTATTGTCAGCTGTGTGATGAGAGGAGACTCTGCTGTAGTCAGCTGTGTGATGAGAGGAGACTGCTATAGTCAGCTTTGTGATGAGAGGAGACTGCTATGGTCAGCTATGTGATGAGAGGAGACTCTGCTATAGTCAGCTGTGTGATGAGAGGAGACTCTGCCATAGTCAGCTGTGTGATGAGAGGAGACTGCTATAGTCAGCTGTGTGATGAGAGGAGACTCTGCCATAGTACGCTGTGTGATGAGAGGAGACTGCTATAATCAGCTGTGTGATGAGAGGAGACTCTGCTGTAGTCAGCAGTGTGATGAGAGGAGACTCTGCTGTAGTCAGCTGTGTGATGAGAGGAGACTCTGCTATAGTCAGCTGTGTGATGAGAGAAGACTGCTATCGTCAGCTGTGTGATGAGAGGAGACTCTGCTGTAGTCAGCTGTGTGATGAGAGGAGACTGCTATAGTCAGCTTTGTGATGAGAGGAGACTGCTATGGTCAGCTATGTGATGAGAGGAGACTCTGCCATAGTACGCTGTGTGATGAGAGGAGACTGCCATAGTACGCTGTATGATAAGAGGAGACTGCCATAGTACACTGTGTGATGAGAGGAGACTCTGCCATGGTACGCTGTGTGATGAGAGGAGACTGCTATAGTCAGCTGTGTGATGAGAGGAGACTGCTATAGTACGCTGTGTGATGAGAGGAGACTGCCATAGTACGCTGTGTGATGAGAAGAGACTGCTATAGTCAGCTGTGTGATGAGAGGAGACTGCTATAGTACGCTGTGTGATGAGAGGAGACTGCCATAGTACGCTGTGTGATGAGAAGAGACTCTGCCATAGTACGCTGTGTGATGAGAGGAGACTCTGCCATAGTACGCTGTGTGATGAGAGGAGACTCTGCCATAGTGCGCTGTGTGATGAGAGGAGACTCTGCTGTAGTACGCTGTGTGATGAGAGGAGACTCTGCCATAGTACGCTGTGTGATGAGAGGAGACTCTGCCATAGTACGCTGTGTGATGAGAGGAGACGACGCTCATCACAGGGATATAACAGTGTCCTTTATGAAATGGTGTGAGGCCACACAATTCTCTGTTTCTACAACAACAACAAAAATTCAGACTTTAAGGAAGCTGAGATATTTTAATGCTTCGTATGTTCAATAGCAGTGTGGTGGTGAGTGTAGTGACCTATGCCATTGTGTGCTGGAAAAGGAATTTAGCCAAGGAAGACTTAAACAAGCTTGACAAAATCATCAACAAAACCAGTGCTACAATTTGGCTGCAGCCTGAAATCAATGCAGGACATGTCCATAAAAAGGCTGCAAGTAAAAACACACATGATCATGGACAATGACACACACCCACTCCACAGCACTCTAATGACACACACCCACTCCATAGCAGTCTAATGACACACACCCACTCCACAGCAGTCTAATGACACACACCCACTCCATAGCAGTCTAATGACACACACCCCTCCATAGCAGTCTAATGACACACACCCACTCCACAGCAGTCTAATGACACACACCCACTCCACAGCAGTCTAATGACACACACCCACTCCACAGCAGTCTAATGACACACACCCACTCCACAGCAGTCTAATGACACACACCCACTTCACAGCAGTCTAATGACACACACCCACTCCACAGCAGTCTAATGACACACACCTACTCCACAGCAGTCTAATGACACACACCCACTCCACAGCAGTCTAATGACACACACCCACTCCATAGCAGTCTAATGGCACACACCCACTCCACAGCAGTCTAATGACACACAGGAGCAGCTTCAGTAGCAGGTTTGTCCTGCCCAGATATTCCACAGAGAGTTTTAGACGGTCATGTTTACCCAGAGATATGAGGCTTTTTAATGAGTGTAATGGATCAACTGTTTTTGTGAGGTCTTTCTATTGGAAAATGTTGTTGCTTGTTTTCTCCAGAGTAGGATAGAAAACAGCACTTGAATCAGACTACTCTTATAGGGATACTAAGGTTGGTGCACGTGCCTTTGTCTTAATGTGTTTTTATTTTACCTTTTTTATCACGTGTTTGTCCTTGTTTGTTCTGTCATTGTAAGTCATTGATGATGCATGCTGTGATAAAACAATTTCCCAAGTTGAGATTAATAAAATAATACTCTACTCAATGTACAATGTCCTAAACACAACCAAGCAAACACCACCTCTTCCTTCCTAATCTGACCATTGAATCTTGGCCAGGCAACCTTTCTTAGGAGGGCATATAAATGCCGGCCCTTGGGCTCAGAGTCTCATCTCTTCTGCCACACATCTATCAAAATGGCCCTGATCTTACATCTGGCCTCCCCTCTACCCAGAGGAACATTAATATCAATTATATCTAGTTTCAAAGCTCTTTTGGCTAACTGGTCTTCAATTTCAATCCCTTCCACACCCAAATGTGCTGGGACCCAGCAGAATCTCACTACTACACCCATTCTCTCAATTCTCCATAATAACATGAATACCTCCAATAGTAGATCACTCCTATTAGATTTACCAGATGATCAACTATTCAATATAGACATAGAATCTGAGCACACTATAATTCTAGCAGGTTGTATGTCCTCCACCAACTGGAGGGCTACATCCGTCTTCTTCTGCACTTGTGATATATCTGCAAATGGAGATTCTACTGTCACCATGTGGATAAGCATTGCCAGTGGCTCATTCTGTGGAATGAATCATCCCACACTTTTTTAAATTAAACGTTTTATTTTTATTTAACCTTTATTTAACTAGGCAAGTCAGTTAAGAACAAATACTTATTTACAATGACGGATTACCCTGGCCAAACCCTAACCCGACGACGCTGGGCCAATTGTGCGCCGCTCCGCTCTATGGGACTCCCAATCACAGCCGGTTGTGATACAGCCTCGAATCGAACCAGGGTCTGTAATGACGCCTCTTACGCTGAGATGCAGTGCCTTAGACCCCTGCGCCACTCGGGAGCCCTACAGACGCCCCACACTGGGGTGTCATGCACCCCCAAAACCTGAGGGGGCACAAGGTACGTGAGGATGATTTGGGGGGGGGGGGTCCAGAGTGGGTCTAGGCCCCCCTTCCAAAATTGGAGAAGTTTTCAAACACCTGAAACAGCTTTTTCATTCAGTCTAGAACCATAATCATTATTCTAAATTAAATGTAATTACGCTGCATTCCTGACAGGTGCTTAAAAAATATATATAATAAGTATGCTTCTCTGCAAAAATCTGGGTAAAAGATTGAAAAATGTGAGTCTTATTCAGTACATTTAGTTATAATTTGCTTTTAGAAAGTCTCAACCTTGCCAGCTAAGATAGTTAGAAAAGATAACCATTCTAACTTGATTGATAGCCTGAAATGGCTTCTTGGTAGCTAGTTGAGGTTGAGAACCAATCTGGGCTGGCTAAAACCAAAAAAAAAAAATGTATCCCTGTTTTTTGTTGTTATAGGACCAATGAGGGGGCACGTGCCCCTATGATGCCACACAAGGTAGAAAACTAAGCTAATAAACCTTTGCCAAGCAGTATATAAAAACTATCCATCTAGTACAGGTGTCAATTCAGACATGATTGCAGACGCACACAAGCTTTAAAGGGAAAGGGGGATGCCTAGTCAGTTGTACAACTGAATGCGTTCAACTGAACTGCGTCTTCTGCATTTAACCCAACCCCTCTGAATCAGAGAGGTGCGGGGGGCTGCCTTAAATCGACATCAACGTCTTCAACGCCCAGGGAACAGCAGCTAGTGTGTATCTCAGCAACAGTCAAATGTGTTTGTAAGTCAGAACAAACAACCCATGCAATTTAGAATGATTTATATGGAATAAAACAAGGATCTTTGCGTACTCTTTATTTTTTCCAAACTAATATTTTAAGTTATTAAATTTAACATTTGTGATAATCAGTGAGCCAAACAAGACTGTACAGTATTTTTTTTGTTTGTTTGTTGCATAAATAGACGACATGCATTTTAGTTAAATTTGTCAATACAAATTCATATAGGTATGCAGTCATTTCATGACCCAGAGTAATAAATACACACTGAAACATCAAGTTGGCCATACAAGATAACTTACATTCTGGACCGTATGAAAAGAGAGGTTGTTCATGAAACAACCGTCTGCAATCCCCAGGAATAAAATGAAACGTGAAAGTGTTTGATACGAGTATATAGGACTACTTTTTAAAAATATTTTGTCCAGAACAGATGTACTTAAAAATGTACCACTTAGCGTGAAAGAATAATGACAGAACACCCACAATAAATTAACAAAAAATAACTTAAATCATAATAATAATTATATCAAATTAATATGTAAAATATCAATCCATGCATGTCAACACAATGCAAAAGCAGATGACAAACAAACAAGACATCTTCACAACATTCCTCCTACCACTTCACATAAAGAAATCAATGCCATATTTTCCATTTCGATAAAAATACATTATGGCAAGTGAGTAAATACATCTGTTCTAGATCAAATCGAACTCAACGCACTGATGTTTTGGCAAAGACACTGATGTTTTGGCAAAGACACTGATGTTTTGGCAAAGACACTGATGTTTTGGCAAAGACACTGATGTTTTGGCATGAAGTCACCAGACCAGGATGTTACAACAGCCAATGAATGTGATAAAGTCATTAAAGTCAAGCGTTTGAGGAGGATGGAATAAGTCGAGCGGCAGTCAAAGCAGAAGGTAGGTTAACAGTCAAAGTGTTGAGGCTGATAAAACAACGTCATCAGGCAGTGAGGTAGGTAGGGTTGGGGTCAATTCCATTTCAATTCAGTCAATTTCCAGATCAGCCGGAGCAAGTGGACTTTTTTTTTTACATTGAAAAGTAGAGAACAATTGGAATTTCAGTTTAGATTGAAATGGAATTGAGCCCGACCCTGGAGGTGGGCCTTTAGCGACATGTGCACCTCGTAGCGATCATTTCATCTAACTCCTTGTAGGCAATGGAGTCAGCTTCAAGGGTTAAAACACTCAGAGGGTTGTACTCTGAAGGAACACAGGAAGGTCTTGGCACAGAGGAGTCCAGTTTGTGGTAGATCATGTTCTGGAAGAAGGTGTGTCTGGGGGAGCCGTAGATGAACCCCACAGCCCTGGGACACGTGCCTTTACAGTACCTGGGGTTGTACCTGTGGGGGAAAATGATCCAATGGCTCAGTTTGAGCTCACTGAAGCTCACTCTGAAGTCGTACAAGGCACAGTCGCTCGTAGGGAAGTCAGAACTCGGGAGGAGGTCCGGGAGGACGGTCTTCGTGCTCGTTTTGCCTCCTGTGTTGTTCGTCGACAGATATGGAGATTCTCTCCTCAGTCTCCGGCTGATCCTTTGTTCCGGTTTGAACTCCGCCAGGCTCTCTAAGGTGTCCACCTCATTGGCTGACCTCGGATGACGTTGTGACCTGGTGGGCAGCCATCTTTGGTGAGCCAGCTCGCTGGTGTCGTTGAGGTACAGCAGCAAGGACGGAGACCTTAGGTGGAGCTCCACGGGGCCCCTACCGCTCCACTCCTCTCCTCCAGCCATAGCCCCTCTGCCTCTGTCCTCCACACAGGTCAGGTTGATCAGTAGGTGAATGTCCTTCTTGTGGGACTGGATGAGAGGGCGGAGGAAAGCTGTGATGTCCACCTTGAGGGCCACAATGAAAATAAGTTAGCGTTTACAATGTCCTCTGATTGTAAATGCAGTGTATCCACATAGGTGGCTAAATTGTGCTTTTAAAAATGATCAAATATAGTCCTTATACAATTTTCCTGAGGTAACAAATAATGTTTTTTGCATTGAATTAAACCAAAAATCACCTCAACCCACTTCCTCCTGCGGTCCGTGTGGAACAGGAAGTTAACTGAGTGATGGGTGCTTGGGCAGAGAGGACACTGATTGTGGGTATCCTGCTCTTTTAAATCTTGGTAACACTGGTTAGTTATGGACGTGGCCTGCTCTTGGTCGAAGGAGTACAGCAGGACAGACTTCAGCAGCTGCTCCTTGGCTCTGACACGGCCCAAATTGTAGGAGAGGTCTTGCATGAAGAACTCTGAGGAAGGAAACATGGGAAATGTAGGCCTATAAGAAGTAGAACCAGAGACATTTCATTCACTCCTTTTTTTCTGCTTCATATACAGTCAAACTAAGCAGACCAGACCCAGCTGCTAATGCATTGGTGCCTATGGGAGAGACACCCCTTAAGCAGAACGGAACTGTGACAAATGTTGTTTTTTTTACAATGGTAAACAGCCTGAGTAGAACATCTTCATTTATCCACCATCTTTGGTAGAACTGTGACAACCTCTTTAGTAGCCTAATTAAGACTATAGGAAAGCCTACATATGCTCTAAAAACCATGGGAAGAGTAAAGGCCTGAGGTAAAACCAAGTGTCAACTTCAATGGCCTAAAAATATCAAATAATGTACACTGAACAAAAATCTAAAACACAACATCTAAAGTGTTGGTCCCATGTTTCATGAGCTGAAATAAAAGATCCCTGAAATTTCCCCATACGCACATATAGCTTATTTCTCTCAAGTTCTGTGCACAAATGTGTTTACATCCCTGTTAGTGAGGGAGCATTTCTCCTTTGCCAAGATAATCCATCCACCTGACAGGTGTGGCATATCAAAAAGCTGATTAAACAGCATGATCATTACACAGGTGCACCTTGTGTTGGGGACAATAAAAGGCCATAGTAAAGCATTTGCTGTTATGTCACAACAATACCACAGATGACACAGCGTTCAATTGGCATGCTTACTGCATACATGTCCACCAGAGCTTTTGACAGATAATTAAATGTTCATTTCTCTACAATAAGCCGCCTCCAACGTTGATTTCGAAGTTTTGGCAGTACGTCCAACCAGCCTCTAAACTGCAGACCACGTGTAGCCATATCAGGACCTCCACATCCGGTTTCCTCACCTGCGGGATCGTCTGAGACCAGCCACCTGGACGACTGACGAAACGGTGGGCTTGCACAACCGAAGAATTTCTGCACAAACTGGTGACAACCTGTCAGAAACCCTCAGGGAAGCTCATCTTCGTGCTCGTCGTCCTCAACAGGGTCTTGACCTGACTGCAGTTTGGCGTCGTATCCGACTTTGGTGGGCCAATGCACACCTTCAACGGCCACTGGCACGCTGGAGAAGTTCTTCCCTGATGAATCCCGGTTTCAACTGTTCGACTGAGCAATGAATCTGTAACTGCTCTCGTCAGACTTCGGTTGCATATTTTCTACAAATCTGAAACTTTGTGAAGCTACACCAATTTTCTGAAGAATTGCATTATGGGCCCTAAAAGCACTTAGTGCCCACTGTTTCACTTTGTCTTATGGTGAATTTGACATCTGGTAACTTTTGGCATACTAACTATATCCATACTATGACCAATAAGCATATTAGACTTAATTTACGTCACAACAGTATGGTTAGTATGAGTATTCAAACACAGCTCATGTCTTAAGGCTTAAAAATCCTTCTTTAACTCCTCTCCATCTACACTGATTGAAGTGGATTTAACAAGTGACATCAATAATGCATCATAGCTTTCACCTGATCAGTCTGTCATGGAAAGAGCAGGTGTTCCTAATGTTTTGTACACTCAGTTTTAAATTCGTGTCCCAATGTAAGATAGGCCTCACTCCATTTCCATGTAAATAAAATGGTTTTCCCAAAACTCACCTTTGCTTTGCTCCAGGCACTCATCCCGCGGTGTTATAAGTCGAACTGTGTTGTACAAGTGGTTGTTTCCTTCCGAACTCCTCTCATGTCTTGAAGATATCCTGTACAGTCTTTTCATGTATCGAACATATCTCGACTCGGGTCTCATTACTGGGGTGGATCGCCATGTATCTCCCTGTGCTGTTAGCGCCTTCAGAAGGGGTGACAAGATACTGCCATGTTGGTACAAAGCGGAATCGCCAAACTCATCAGCTAGATTTGACGTGGTCGGGGACGATCCGAGTGAAAGGCCGCTGATCAAGAGTTGTAGTAAAATAGAGGTCAAGTGAAGGGGATTCTCCATTGTAAATCAATCCGTCAACTTGATGGAGAACTCCCTCAAGTCAACCAACCTATACACGAGTCTCTCAAATTGAACAGGTGTGCGCAATCAACTCTTGCGTCAAAAATGTAAAGGTCCTTGGACGGTAATGTCTTTTCACAGAAGATGTAGAAATATGAAACGTTCCCGAAGGAGCAACTTCAACTGTCAGTGCATAGTAGAAGGACTGATTTTGATAGGCTGATTACAGGTGAGCGTCATCCTTGTAATTAACCAAGTCATAAATACCGTAAACATTTAACTGTGGCCACACAGATCTACTGACATCAGAAGGCCAATTGTGTCAGGGTGGGCTTGTACTGATACTCTGTCTGTCCGTACCTCCTTACGTTCCACAACTCTTCCACTTGACGTTTTTATCTCCCACATCAAATCATTTCTGGCTAACAATAAGTACCTCACTGTGATTGTTTTCATTTAAAATTGTAAAAAAATAAATAAATAGCTTATTTTTGTTTAGGGCATTTTCATTTAAAGAATTTCTCAGTATTATTACAACCTCATTGTGTATACGTATTTATGTATATATGTGTGTGTGTGTATATATATATATAATATGTATGTGTGTGTGTGTGTGTGTGTGTGTGTGTGTGTGTGTGTGTGTGTGTGTGTGTGTGTGTGTGTGTGTGTATGTTCCTAGGCTGTCATTGAAAATAAGAATTTGTACTTAACTGACTTGCCTAGTTAAATAAAGGTACAAGAAAAGACATACATACATACATACATACATACATACATACATACATACATACAGGGAAAGTATGTTGTTTTACTGCAGGGGGCATTTGCCAGTTCTCAGGTCAGTGCTCCATGAGTTTACGGGGTAGAAAGGGGTTATGAAAGTACTTTTTACTGTTCTACAACCCAGCACAGGCAATAGTTGAATAGTGTGTTTAAGGGCAGTGGAAGGGGGGTCCTGTTAAAAGAGAGGCATTTTACTATAGTAAGTAATCCTATAGAACTGTTAAGAACAAAGGTTGTCTGGTAGGCCTAGATTTATGAGACGGAGATGACTACTTTATAATCTTTTCTCTTAAGTTGAAAGATGTCCCTTCCTGAAGTTATTGTCCCCTGACAGTTCCATGCAGACAGAAGTCGTTGTGGTCTATATTTATTTTAAAAGATGAATATTAAACGATGCATACGCTGATTCAAGTGTCGTGATTTTTAGACCTTGTATCAATTTAAAGTTTAACACTGTGCTGATTACATGTAAATGTTTTTACACTGCGACGATTGATTATTTTATTTTAAATTTAAACCCAGAGGTTTTCTGTTAGGTTTTACAGGGTTGAGGTGATCCAAGTACAGTGCCTTGCAAAATTATTCATCCCCCTTGGCGTTTTTTCCTATTTTGTTGCCTTACAACCAGTAATTGAAATGGATTTTTAGTTGAATTTCATGTAATGAAAAATAGTCCAAATTGGTGAAATGGAGGGGGAAAAAACTGAAAAGTGGTACTTGCATATGTATTCACCCCCTTTGATATGAAGCCCCTAAATCAGTGTTGCCAACTCCTCAATAAGGAAAGTGGCTATTGGCTGTCCTAAAAGTCGCTATGAATCACTAAATGACGTTATCGCCTAATTTGCATAATTGGCCATGTGCATGTAATTATGATGGACGCTGTAGGAGAGATGAATAACGTCGTGGGAGAGACAAAAAGTGAGTAAAAAAAACACCCTAAATATGTTTAAAACTACAAATGAACTTTCTTCTGTCGATTCTTGATTTTTTTCATGTCACAATTCCAACCCTCCTCCTTTATCCGGGCTTGGGACTGGCAAAAGTGACCCAAAAGAGACACTCTGGCGGACTTACTTAGTTTTTTATTTTATAAATGTTTTATTTTTTTTATTTCGTTTTCTTAATTTGATTTGGTTTTTAACCTTATGGTCCATACGGTAGGAGCCTACAACAAGTCACAGTAAAACATGAACATTTTTAACCATAACATTTTTTTTTTTTTTGTATACAATCTACATTAACAATCTAGATGGACCAAAAAGAGACAATAGAAAAAACTGTCAATGGCAATGTGAGAAAATTATGGTAACTAGTCTGGCCCTAATTCAGGTTATTTTTATTTATTTTCCAGACCTCCCTCCACACACACACAGGCTGTGCTGGCTCACAGAAAGAATGGGTCATCGTCATTTTGGTCAAGGCTTTCTATGGCAGGTTCAGCAACGGAGGGAGCTGACTTAAATAAGTAAGCAGCTGATGTGCCAAAAAGCTGCAAAACATTATCAGCCCATCCTTTCTGTTGTCCTCTGTCTTCACCAGCGTGGTGTTTGTCACCTCCTTTGTCCCATCAGTCTGCTCAGTGTATTCACTCCATAGTCTCTCACCAGCAAGGTTACTACTCCATCATGTCCGTGTATGACAGCGACGTGTAGAGGAGTATAACCCGCCTGTGTCATGCTGTTGACGTCCACATCCGTGCCTCTCTTCTTGGAGATGTCCAGGATGTTGGGGACCATGTCTGTATTGCCGCCCTTGGCCGCCCGGTGGAGGGCAGTGAAACCCGAGATGAAATCTTTCTTCTCGGCCAGCTGCGGGTCCTGTAACAGGATGCTGTAGATCTGTCCCCAGAGACCGGCAGCAGACTTCACCAGCCACTCAAGAGCTGCAGCTTCCAGATTGATCAGAGTACTTATTGGCATCCTTATTGGCATCCTTATTGGCATCCTTATTGGTAACCTTATTGGTAACCTTATTGGCATCCTTATTGGTAACCTTATTGGCATCCTTATTGGTAACGTTATTGGCATCCTTATTGGTAACCTTATTGGCATCCTTATTGGCATCCTTATTGGTAACCTTATTGGTAACCTTATTGGCATCCTTATTGGCATCCTTATTGGTAACCTTATTGGCATCCTTATTGGTAACCTTATTGGCATCCTTATTGGTAACCTTATTGGCATCCTTATTGGTAACCTTATTGGCATCCTTATTGGTAACCTTATTGGCATCCTGATTGGCATCCTTATTGGCATCCTTATTGGTAACCTTATTGGCATCCTTATTGGTAACCTTATTGGTAACCTTATTGGCATCCTTATTGGCATCCTTATTGGTAACCTTATTGGTAACCTTATTGGTAACCTTATTGGCAACCTTATTGGTAACCTTATTGGCATCCTTATTGGCATCCTTATTGGTAACCTTATTGGCATCCTTATTGGCAACCTTATTGGCATCCTTATTGGTAACCTTATTGGCATCCTTATTGGTAACCTTATTGGCATCCTTATTGGTAACCTTATTGGCATCCTTATTGGTAACCTTATTGGCATCCTTATTGGTAACCTTATTGGTAACCTTGGTGAGATCATTGGTGGTGTCGTCGCCCTTTTTCAGGAGCTTGTTTCGGGTTCTCTTCAGCTGTGGAGACTGAGACTCTGAGTACTTATTGACATCCTTGACATAATCCCCTTGTTTCAGGTGCTTGTTTGGGGTTCTCCTCAGCTGTGGAGAGACAGATGTTTGTGGCATCTCTCCTAGCTCTGGATGTCTGATGTAAGGCCCAGGGGAGGTGTAGGTGACCGTACTCCACTCTGAGCTCACTCTGCCTGGATGTTTAGGAGTCACTGCTGCCTCTGGTGGTAGAGAAGCGGGAGATCTGTGCCAACATGCTTGGAATCTCTCAAATGTTAGGTCCCATTAATTAACACTTTATTACAATACTGGTTCTTGTCGGTGGTGGAGATTTCACTGCCACAATAGCAAACACAGGGTCAGTAGTTTTTCCAGTTTTTCTGATCCTTTGATCAGCTGAAACATTCAGTATCTTGATTGTGGGGGGTTCTTGATAAGAATGTTTGATAGGCTTACTTGACCTAATGGCACCTCCATAACCTGCAGGGTGCGCATTGGGGCATCCTCCTAATTCATTTATATGCACAGGCATACATTTTTAAATTATCGTTCAAACTATTTCCATTTATTCTTGAAGCACAATATGAATTGTTATTTTCAATGTCGGAGTTCAGTATTTTACCAGATTTGGAACTGGCACGGCAAATATTCTCGTCCAAATCCGACTTCTCTGTGGCCAAATGCATTCCTCCGTTCACAAAGTCGTGAAACCTTTTCTTTACAACGACAAACCTGACATCATCGATCTGTTTGACGAACACAGCGATGTTTATAATTGTCTTGAATAAGATCCTCATTGTGCTTCTTTTCCACAGGATCACTGCAATTGATCTGAGGTTTAACAGTATTCAGCAAATCCGAGTTATTTACTTTGCCGCCGTGCTCCAACAAAAAAGTCTATATAGTTTCTATAGTCAAATACATATTTTTCAATGTTCACCTCTTCCCAGATAGCGGAAATTGTTTTACTTATTGTTCTGAAACTCTCCGCTCACCGACTGTCCCGTCCGTCGTCTTCTATGATGATGCATCGAGGGTCCCCCACTACCACTACCTGCTGTTTCCGGTGCCTAGCAAAAATAGTTTTAATGGGAAATAAGAATATCTTTGCAGAGCATGCCAAGGGTGCCAGGCCCGTGAGCGCCATATGCGCGTTCACGTTTCAGTATCATCCACTTTTCTTCTCCCAGTTTAGAGAGAGCGGATCTATTCCATTATATCGTAGTCTAGTGTTACACCTTGGTTTTCTTTAGCAGCATAGTTTTTGTCATTGTGCCAGTTTATAAAACACCTGTTATCAGCCTACATGTTGTTGTAACAAAGTCATAATGCATGCTTGATGTATGACAGATGGAGCATATTTTTTTCAGGGCTTTGACTATTAGCATTATTGTTCTCCAACCTCTTGATTTACAGTCTGTATTTACAGTTTATCACCCGGACCGGACCAACAACGCGCAGAGGGTCTGTCTGTGTTTCTCCTTCTCCGTTCTTAAATCTGTTCTCATGGAAACCAAGGCGCGTCATTTGTCTCCCCTCTACAGTACCAAATCAGAGCAATAGAGGCTCCATTATGTACAGTACAGTCTTACTGCATGTGAGGCTTTAACAAATTGCATTTCAGCACATAGGGGGTGTTGCCACAAAGTAGCCCTATTGAATGAATTGAGCTGTTCCACTGTCAACCCCACCAGGGCCCGATGAAGACAGCCTCTCATCAATTCTACTCCCCACGCTTCACTTCTTCACGATGGCCGCCACGGACACAGACATCTTCGCTGTAAGTAGCCTAGAGATTTGCTGCGTTTCACAAAAGTCATGAATAAACAGCCTAGTGAATTATGCATAGCCTACGTTAGTGTGTCTACTGCTATATAGAGGTATTAAGTAGGAGCAGATTAGGCGCGTATGCAGCAGCTAATGTGGGGTATCATCAACACGGGGAGAGCAGTGATTTCTTTCCCGTAGGCTAGATACCATTTGGAGTACGGTAGCCTACTCCTGACGCATAATTATTTCAATCCTATTCTAGGTTACTTATAATATGTTAATTGATGCTAGGTATGCAATCGAGTCATTTTAGTCGTTGCACTCTGATATTGCTGTAAAAAAAAAATCTGAATCCTGACACCTCACTGTGCTGTCACTCAGATATTAAACCAATAGCCACTCGATGCTACATTGTATCAATTTGGTCCACAGATGTATCACTTGCCACTGTCAGTGAAACATTGTAACAGTTTTGGAACTTGTTTATTGTAGCCACGCAGGCATGACATGTTTGTCGAGAGAAGAGGGTTGATACACAGTAACTACATCGCTGCAATGAAAGGAGGGAGAGTTAAACTTTCAGTGCAACCCTAGCTAAGAGGCTAGTTAGTTTGAGTTGTTGTGAATTTAAGCTAACCTGCGGATAACAGGATAAGTAGGTTAGTAGGTAAGTAGGTAAGTAGGTAAGTAGCAGCCACTTGTCTCTCCATGAGGGAACCTCGCTAATCCTCAGTTTAACACTATAGGAACTGAGAACGTGTGTATCTGTCAACATATGATATCCTTCCGTGTTTGTTCATAACGGTAGCCAACTGTCATTCTGACCTCATAGTTATTGAGTTAGTGATTCAATTCATCCCTGTAATTTAGTTTGCACCGCACAAACACACACTAGGGCACATGGATGTGAAGCTGATGACAGATTGTGTTTTGTTAAGGGTGATTTTTAAGGGCAGGACACATGGATCTCCTCACCCTGTGGAATAACAGCTACACAGAGGGATCTCTGTGTTTGTGGAGCACTGGGCCAGTGGTACAGATGATTGTTGCGTTGAGCTCATCCTTGTCCTCATGGCTAGCCCTCTGTACTGTGAATAACAACATGCTGGGCCCAGCCCTCTGTACTGTGAATAACAACATGCTGGGCCCAGCCCTCTGTACTGTGAATGACAACATGCTGGGCCCAGCCCTCTGTACTGTGAATAACATGCTGGGCCCAGCCCTCTGTACTGTGAATAACATGCTGGGCCCAGCCCTCTGTACTGTGAATAACATGCTGGGCCCAGCCCTCTGTACTGTGAATAACATGCTGGGCCCAGCCCTCTGTACTGTGAATAACATGCTGGGCCCAGCCCTCTGTGCTGTGAATAACATGCTGGGCCCAGCCCTCTGTGCTGTGAATAACATGCTGGGCCCAGCCCTCTGTGCTGTGAATAACATGCTGGGCCCAGCCCTCTGTGCTGTGAATAACATGCTGGGCCCAGCCCTCTGTGCTGTGAATAACAACATGCTGGGCCCAGCCCTCTGTACTGTGAATAACAACATGCTGGGCCCAGCCCTCTGTGCTGTGAATAACAACATGCTGGGCCCAGCCCTCTGTACTGTGAATAACATGCTGGGCCCAGCCCTCTGTACTGTGAATAACATGCTGGGCCCAGCCCTCTGTACTGTGAATAACAACATGCTGGGCCCAGCCCTCTGTGCTGTGAATAACAACATGCTTCTGAAGACAGCACAGGGTATGTCTCAAATTGCACCCTGTTCCCTATGTAGTGCACTACTTTTGACCAGGGCCCATAGGGTTCTTGTTAGAAGTAGTGCACCACATAGGGAATAGGGTGTCATTTGGGATGTATACTCTGAAGACAGCCATGGTTCAGTATCTGGTTATGGGAACATGGATTACATGCTAATGTCCTGGGTTAAATATAACCTATTATTAGTCAGGCTTTCATCCTGGGTTCTGCTGCGTTCCAGCAGGTATGTCTCACTTGTCAGCCCCAAACCCAGTTTCTCCTTTGGCCGCCTCTCCTTCCAGTTCTCTGCTGCCAATGACTGGAACAAACTACAGAAATCTCTGAAACTGGAAACACTTATCTCCCTCACTAGCTTTAAGCATCAGCTGTCAGAGCAGTTCACAGATTACTGCACTTGTACATAGCCCATCTATAAATAGCCCAAACAACTCCCTCTTCCCCATACTGTATTTATTTATTTATTTTGCTCCTTTGCACTCCAGTATTTCTACTTTGCACACTCATCTACTGTCAAATCTACCATTCCAGTGTTTTAATTGCTATATTGTATTTACTTCACCACCATGGCCTATTTATTGCCTTTACCTCCCTTAAATCACCTCATTTGCTCACATTGTATATAGACTTCTTTTTCTACTGTATTATTGACTGTATGTTTGTTTTACTCCATGTGTAACTCTGTGTTGTTATATGTGTCGAACTGCTTTGCTTTATCTTGGCCAGGTCGCAATTGTAAATGAGAACTCGTTCCCAACTTGCCTACCTGGTTAAATAAAATAAATAAATAAAAATCATAACCTAGCATTAGTCAGGCTTTCATCCTGGGTTAATCCTAACCTAGCATTAGTCAGGCTTTCATCCTGGGTTAAATATAACCTAGCATTAGAGTCAGGCTTTCATCCTGGGTTAATCATAACCGAGCATTCGAGGGTGGCAGGTATCCTAGTGGTTAGAGCGTTGGGCCAGTAACCGAAAGGTTGCTGGATCGAATGCCCTGGTTGACAAGGTCAAAAATCTGTCGTTCTGCCCCTGAACAAGGCAGTTAACCCACTGTTCCCCCGCAGGCCGTCATTGTAAATAAGAATTTGTTCTTAACTGACTTGCCTAGTTAAATGAAGGTTAAATATGATTTATTTGTATGTATTTTTTAATTAGTCAGGCCTTCAGACACATCTAGTACTAAAAGACACATTGGAAAATAAAGTGATTCTATTGCATTAAAAGGAAAACCAATCCCACGTGTCTCTGCATATAAAACATCACACGTACACAAACTGTCAGGACCCGGTGCGAGAAACAGTCACTAATAATTGGCAGAACCCAGAAGATGAGGCAGACACAGCAGTACTAGAGATGGTGGTTTAATAAAAAATAGATATCTTCCAAAATACAAAAGAAAATCCACAAAGTGGTAAAAACAGCAAGGGAAAAAACAAACCTCAAAAGACCAATCCAAAAATACACGAGAACAAAACCAGAGAACCTCTGGAAAATCCAACAAGAGAAAAATGTTCACAAAGGCTGGGGCTGGGTGCTAACATACAAACACTGAGCAAGGAACTAAGGAACACACAGGGTTTAAATACTAACAAGGGAATGACTTACAGGTGCAAACAATAATTAGGGCAAGAAAAACAAAAGGTACAAAAAAGGTGCAAGGGGGACATCTAGTGAACAAAACCAAACAGTCCTGGCCAAAACCTGACACAAACTGTATGAAATGAAACAGATTGATTTGCAGAACCTGATGTTCCTCCCTGTTTTGACATGCCTAGCAGTGCTTTCTGACCTTGCATCTCAGCGGCATGTCTTTGCCGAGGGGTTATAGTCCTGTTAGTCACAGAGAACCTTTACAGGTCAGGTATCCAGTGATTTTGTTTTGGAAGAGGTTAACATCATTTACTAAAATGCTCTTAACTGGGGAGGAGTATGTGGGCTTGAGTATAAACAATGTTTATCACTCTTCTTTTTTGAACCTTTATGTAACTAGGCAAGTCAGTTAAAAACAAATTCTTATTTACAATGACGGCCTACACCGGCCAAACCCGGACGACGCTGGGCCAATTGTGCGCCGCCCTATGGGACTCCCAATCACGTCCGGATGTGATACAGCCTGTGTTGGAACCAGGGACTGTAGTGACGCCTCTTGCATTGAGATGCAGTGTCTTAGACCGCTGTGCCACTCAGGAGACATTTATAATATTTTAAACGTTTTTTATTTTACACATTTATAACATGTGATTGTCTCTCCTCAGAATGAAGAGGAACGTTGCCTGGAGCTGGGCGGCCATGTTGGATTTGACAGTCTTCCAGACCAGTTGGTCAGTAAATCAGTCACACAGGGATTCTGCTTCAACATCCTGTGTGTCGGTACGTAACATCTGTGTCCAGCATTACCTCAAGATCTTAACGCGTCTCACTTCTCACTACACATACAACTCTAGCCTGACTGCCAATCTATTTCTACTGTAGCTAAAGGCAAGAATGTTTTCTGAATGCAGGAACATTCCGGTACCCAGGCTAAAACATCTTCAGTCGCTACATTTTTATTTTCTCACTCATCACTCTTTCACATCTTTTTAAAATGTTCATATTTTTTTCTTTCTACTTTTTTTCAACTTGTTTTTGTCTCTCCATCCTCAGGTGAGACAGGGATAGGGAAGTCAACGTTGATGAACACGCTGTTCAACACACTGTTTGAGGCCGAGGAGGCCAGCCACTACCAGAACGGTGTGTACCTGCGGCCCAGGACCTACGACCTGAAGGAGAGCAACGTTCAGCTCAAACTGACCGTAGTCGACACCGTGGGGTTCGGAGACCAGATCAACAAGGAGGAGAGGTGATAGTACAGGAACAGCTGGGTGCTTCGTTAGTGAGGCGGATAGGAGGTGGTTTGATGAACCACACTCGCGTGATGAGTAACCTTGCCTGACATCTGGTTGAGATGTTTAGCTCATGGATTTGTGTAGGTACTGTAGGGAGAGATAGCATCAGGACTGTTCAGGCCGTGGTTTAGGGGTTCAGGCCGGGGTTTAGGGGTTCAGGCCGGGGTTTAGGGGTTCAGGCCGTGGTTTAGGGGTTCAGGCCGGGGTTCAGGGTTAGGGGTTAGGGGTTCAGGCCGGGGGTTAGGGTTTCAGGGTTAGGGGTTAGGGGTTCAGGCCGGTGTTAGGGGTTCAGGCCGGGGGTTAGGGGTTCAGGCCGGGGGTTAGGGGTTCAGGGTTAGGGGTTAGGGGTTCAGGCCGGGGGTTAGGGTTTCAGGGTTAGGGGTTAGGGGTTCAGGCCGGTGTTAGGGGTTCAGGCCGGGGGTTAGGGGTTCAGGCCGGGGGTTAGGGGTTCAGGGTTAGGGGTTAGGGGTTCAGGCCGGGGGTTAGGGGTTCAGGGTTAGGGGTCCAGGCCGGGGTTTAGGGGTTCAGGCCGTGGTTTAGGGGTTCAGGCCGTGGTTTAGGGGTTCAGGCCGGGGGTTAGGGGTTCAGGCCAAGGTTGGGGTTTGGTGTTCAGGCCGGGGGTTAGTGGTTCAGGCCAAGGCCGGAGTTAGGGATTCAGGCCGGAGTTAGGGGTTCTGGCCGGGGGTTAGGGGTTCAGGCCAAGGTTGGAGTTAGGGGTTCAGGCCGTGGTTTAGGGGTTCAGGCCGGGGGTTAGGGGTTCAGGCCGGGGGTTAGGGGTTCAGGCCAAGGTTGGAGTTAGGGGTTCAGGCCGTGGTTTAGGGGTTCAGGCCGGGGGTTAGGGGTTCAGGCCAAGGTTGGAGTTAGGGGTTCAGGCCGGGGGTTAGTGGTTCAGGCCGGGGGTTAGGGGTTCAGGCCAAGGTTGGAGTTAGGGGTTCAGGCCGGGGGTTAGGGGTTCAGGCCAAGGCCGGAGGTCGGGGTTCTGGCCGGGGTTTAGGGGTTCAGGCCAAGGTTGGGGTTAGGGTTGGGCTTAGTCATTAAATAACACTTCAGTCAGTCGTTGAAGGTGGGAAGTTAAGACAGGCTGTAGATATAAGAAGACCTACATTGGACTTTCAGCATTCCTCCTCAGGCCCTCTCAACTAGTGGCCCTCCAGCCAACACACATACAGTGGAAAGGATTGGCATAAATTAAGGCTTTGGGTCTTTGTGCAGCAATGAATGGGTAGGCAGCAGAAGGGAGAGGATGATTGGTAGAACTAATGCAATCTGAAAGGGAACTGGAATGGTCCAACAACAGGGGAGTGGGAAAGAGTGCATTTTTGGGATGGTATTATTGCTGCAGTTTGTAACCCAGATACTCTACTATTTGTTTCTTGAATAGCAGGGAAAACTTTCTAGGATATTTATTTTCTGGTGAAAATGCTCTGAACTGACTTGCCTAGTTAAAGGTTCAATAATAAAATAAATATGTTTTCAGGCCCTGCATCTGCATTTTTTAAAAACACTTTTCTCAGGGATGTGATTGTTCCCAATTTAATCAGGAATTCCTGCTTTTCTGACATTCTCCATTCACGTGTAAATTGAAACTGACCTATCCCCAAAGCCCAAATCCTGGTCTCTCTGTGCCCTGCAGCTTCAAACCCATAGTGGACTACATCGACACCCAGTTTGAGACTTACCTGCAGGAGGAGATGAAGATCAAACGTTCCCTGTTCGATTACCACGACACCAGGATTCATATCTGTCTCTACTTCATCGCCCCCACCGGACACTCTCTCAAATCACTGGATCTGGTCACCATGAAGAAACTGGACAGCAAGGTAACGTTTGAAATGCATTTGTTCTTGTATTAGGAGCTGCTCTTCTACTTTACAGCCCTGCAGGAATATACTGTTGCGGGAAAACATGTTTTGGACATTGATTTGTTTGGACCACTGATGTGTTAGCATCTGAAGTGTTGGACATCATAAGAGTTGAACAGCACCTGGCAGCTCCCCTGAAGGATACTGACAAGGGTTCAGGTTCAGGTACAACCAGCTACGTTTTTATCTCAAAGTAGAGCTGCATTGCGTTTTTGACGCTTGCGTTTGTGTCAATCCAGAGTCAATATAAAAAAACATAGTAGACCTGATGATTTAAAACGCTATTGGAATGCAAAAGCTGCTCCTCCCTGTACTCCCAGGTAAACATCATCCCCGTCATTGCCAAGGCAGACACCATATCTAAGAGCGAGCTGCACAAGTTCAAGATCAAGATCATGTCAGAGCTGGTGAGCAACGGTGTTCAGATCCACCAGTTCCCTACTGAGGACGAAGCTGTCACCGAGATCAACTCCTCTATGAATGTGAGTCTGACGCGCACACACACACACACACACACCCTTGTCTCGTCACAATGCAGTTGTGTATTCCAGGCACCTGTACACTGTAATCAGGTTGCTTGCGTCCCTGATTTACTGCGTCAGTCGAGGAGCCGATTGATTGAAAGAGACAACGGTGTCCTCCTCTTCCTCGTTGTGAAACCTTGCTGTGGTCTTGTGTTTTTAAACTACAGTCATTATATTATAAGAGGGTCATACATGCTCATGCCAGTCTTATCATGCATTATAACTGCATCATAATGCATTATTCAGTATCTGCAGGCTTTAGTAAAGTGTTACTAAATGTTTATATATTAAATTCAATCTTTTGTTCCAGGCCCATCTGCCCTTTGCTGTGGTGGGGAGTGTTGAGGAGGTTAAAGTGGGTAATAAGATGGTGAAAGCGAGACTGTACCCCTGGGGAACTGTACAGGGTAGGTATCTCTATTGATCCTGTACCCCTGGGGAACTGTACAGGGTAGGTATCTCTATTGATCCTGTACCCCTGGGGAACTGTACAGGGTAGGTATCTCTATTGATCCTGTACCTCTGGGGAACTGTACAGGGTAGGTATCTCTGTTGATCCTGTACCTCTGGGGAACTGTACAGGGTAGGTATCACTATTGATCCTGTACCCCTAGGGAACTGTACAGGGTAGGTATCTCTATTGATCCTGTACCCCTGGGGAACTGTACAGGGTAGGTATCTCTGTTGATCCTGTACCTCTGGGGAACTGTACAGGGTAGGTATCTCTGTTGATCCTGTACCCCTGGGGAACTGTACAGGGTAGGTATCTCTTGATCCTGTACCCCTGGGGTACTGTACAGGGTAGGTATCTCTATTGATCCTGTACCCCTGGGGAACTGTACAGGGTAGGTATCTCTATTGATCCTGTACCCCTGAGGAACTGTACAGGGTAGGTATCTCTCTGATCCTATACCCCTGGGGAACTGTACAGGGTAGGTATCTCTATTGATCCTGTACCCCTGAGGAACTGTACAGGGTAGGTATCTCTCTGATCCTGTACCCCTGGGGAACTGTACAGGGTAGGTATCTCTCTGATCCTGTACATTGATTATACAGTTATAGAACCATATAAATAATTTGGAAAGTGGACAACACTGAAACAGGTCGAATAAGAACACACAGTAATCAATTAAAGTCCATTTTTCTATACTACTGATGCAAACAGAGCAAGACCTCAGAATCAATAGGCCTGTGCTAGAAAAGTGAATACACATCATTAATGCATCGATATTACGCAATCACGAGAGACCCATATCATTAATGCCAATATAAAATCGTTATTTTCTCAAATACGTATTGTTGCTAACTTGCCATAGAATGACCCATCCCTTTCAAACTATAAGGTATATTACCATATTAAACCAACCATATAACCCAGTCCTGCTGTGTTGTGTTAATCAGTGGAGAACGAGAGCCACTGTGACTTTGTGAAGCTGAGAGAGATGTTGCTGAGAGTGAACATGGAAGACCTGAGAGAGCAGACTCACGCCAGACACTACGAGCTCTACAGACGCTGCAAACTGGAGGAGTTGGGCTTCACAGATACAGACCCCGACAACAAACCCTTTAGGTGAGACCAGCTCTTGTTCAAAGTTACATAGCGGGCAGGTTGTCTATCCTTTTTTTTTTTTTATGTGCTGAAGGTTTGTCATCAAATATGAACAATATGAACTGAAATTAGACTAGTGTTGGAAGCCAAAAATACAGCCAAAGCTAGCATCAGAACCCGTAGTACTCACCGGCCCCTGGAGATCATCAAAAAGCCCATGGACGTCTCACAACAGTCAGAGACCTAATCCACATTCTAGAATGAAATATAGGATTCATCCCAAACGGCACCCTATTTCCTACATAGTGCCCTACTTTTGACCAGGGCACCCTATTCCCTACATAGTGCCCTACTTTTAGGGTGCTATTCGGGATACAAACCTTAATACCGTATAAGTGTAACTACCTTGTCTTCCCTCACCAATCAGTCTGCAGGAGACATATGAGGCCAAGAGGAAAGAGTTCCTGGGGGATCTGCAGCATAAGGAGGACGAGATGAGACAGATGTTTGTCAACAAAGTGAAAGAGACGGAGGCAGAGCTGAAAGAAAAGGAGAGGGAGGTAATCATTCATGGGTGCTTCTGGGAGTTGTCTTGTTTAGATAATGATACTGTTCTGCTCCTCATGTTGAGAACATGTTCTAGACTGTGGCTAGACGATGAGACTCTGGGTTGTTTCTGGACTGGGCATTAGAATCTAATCAGCCATGTGACCATGTGTCTACAGAGCGTTTTGGGAGCATCGAACAGTTTGGACCCTTTTACTTTAGTTTGAACTGTTTGCTCAGTGTAGCCTTCTGAGACATTTCCTTGGATGTGCTGCTGCCAGTGGTGATTTTAGCATGTAAGTCTTGGTGGGGCAAATGCTATATATATATTTGTTATAATTATTTTTTACGCATGCCAGCAAAGTCACTACACAGCACTAAACATTCTACAACATTCGCAGAGTACGACCCTGCCTCACACAGGAAGCGGCGCAGGTCCTAATCCAGGCACTTGTCATCTCCCGTCTGGATTACTGCAACTCGCTGTTGGCTGGGCTCCCTGCCTGTGCCATTAAAACTCATCTACAACTCATCCAGAACGCCGCAGCCCGTCTGGTGTTCAACCTTCCCAAGTTCTCTCACGTCACCCCGCTCCTCCGCTCTCTCCACTGGCTTCCAGTTGAAGCTCGCATCCGCTACAAGACCATGGTGCTTGCCTACGGAGCTGTGAGGGGAACGGCACCCCCGTACCTTCAGGCTCTGATCAGGCCCTACACCCAAACAAGGGCACTGCGTTCATCCACCTCTGGCCTGCTCGCCTCCCTACCTCTGAGGAAGTACAGTTCCCGCTCAGCCCAGTCAAAACTGTTCGCTGCTCTGGCACCCCAATGGTGGAACAAACTCCCTCACGACGCCAGGTCAGCGGAGTCAATCACCACCTTCCGGAGACACCTGAAACCCCACCTCTTTAAGGAATACCTAGGATAGGATAAAGTAATCCTTCTAACCCTCCCCCCCCTTAAAAGAGTTAGATGCACTATTGTAAAGTGGTTGTTCCACTGGATATCATAAGGTGAATGCACCAATTTGTAAGTCGCTCTGGATAAGAGCGTCTGCTAAATGACTTAAATGTAAATGTTAAATGTAAACAATACATTAATTGCACTATAACGGTGACAAACGGTGCCCACAAACTGTTAGGGCCAATACAAAGCTGTCCCAACAGTAGAGCTTTCTTTTCAGCCCCATGGAGTGAATCCTTACCACCGTTACACCTGGCTATCAGCGGAGCCTTGTCTGGCAGAGAAACAGTTAATTCAGCCTCATTTACTGCCTTTAAAAAAAACATAGCTGATATGGCTGACTTGCTTAAACAAATGTGATTTCTACTGACAATTGAGATGTACAAACTATGGCATAAGGGAATGGTGAGCAGATAAGAGGCCATTCGTAATTTCAAGTAAGACATTAATGAGCGAGCGACGACGGACGTAGTCAATATAACTATTTGTTCAGCACTTTTGAAATTTATAGCGACAGAATTCAGAACATGGGCCGTTCTTAGTGTTCGCCCTGTACACCAAGTCAGAACTGCAGGATAAATAAAGGGGGCATATAAGCAGACAATGAAAGCCCTTACAACATTCAATGATAACATTTCTCTAAAACAGGTTATAGGCTACATGTGCACCACCAAGTCAGAACAGTAGGATAAGTTATGAAGGGGAAAAGGATTAAATTAGGGTGAGGCACCTGGGCTAACAGCTAACAGCTTACTACACAACATACACTTAGTATTACTTTATTAGCCACAGTATACATTAGCTTCAGTATCCATATCTCCCTGGAATATTACATCATTTATGCAGCAGCATACAAGACATTTTTGGACTCACCTTGTTGTGTTGTGCTCACTTGAACAGGAAGGTGGCGCGGCAGTCCTTCTTGTGGGCAAATTTTGTCATCTTTGTCATCAAAGTCTATCATTCTCTGGACTTATGGTGCTTTCAAGATAACTGGGAACTCAGGTCAGAGCTCTAGAAAGAGACCAGAGTTCCTGACTTGGAATTCCGAGTTGGATGCCCGTTCAAAGTGTATTTTCCCAGTCGGAGCAAATTTTTTCCCCCCTTAGTCACTGAAGTCTGAGATTTCCCAGTTCCGAGTTTCCAGATGTTTTGAACGTGGCACAAGTTTTGCTGGATTGACAGCATAACCAATGTATTCAACCTTTTCTGGCCCGTGGTGTTGCGTGGGCCAGAAAAGCTTTGAAAAGAGACCCTTAAACCCAGACTTGGACCACACACCCTTTCCACCAAATAGCAGGGGAAGCAAAATATTGATTGCTTTGCAACACTTGCAGTTAGCCACTGATTCCTTCTAAACCACTCATTGTTGAATTTGCGATATCCAATGTTTATTTCCAATGGCCAATGAGCACTGATACGTTTTATCTATAGTTTCTCTTCGTATGACAAGGATTGAAAAGGATTTGCCAGTAGATTGTCGACGTGATTTATGATGACTGCTTGTCTAGCTTGCTAGCTAAGATTTTGAAAGTATGATATTGACATGATCAGTCCAATCAAACGTGATTTGATGTTATTTTATCTGTGGCCAATGACCTTCAGCCTTCTTGGACGGGCACTTCTAATGTAAATCTATGGCAGCACCCAAGGGGGCTCTCCCTGTAGATTATGCGGTGACGTAGTGTCTCTATGAGTGACAGAACACTGAGCCAATCACGGCACAACTAGAGAACATTACCAACCCCTACGCTCCGTATTTTCCGCTGGCTGCCCCACCACCACCACTGAGCTAGGCTGAAACACCTGCATTTTGGAGCTGCCTTACTCAACAAAGCTAAACAGAGACCATGTTTGTATGCGGCATTATTAACTCAATATAATTTGTTTTGTTTGCAAACTGATATGTGACATGATTTAATACCAAAATAACATGCAAAATGGGCACAACTTTTCTTTTTTTTTTGCTTAACGGGTGGGGCTGAAAACAAGTGGGGCTCCACCTGCCCTGAATGACGGGCTGCTGACTGTATTATTAGACTTTAAAGCGCCAAGTGCCTACATGTTACCAACCTGTCTCCCCCTCCTCTCCAGCTCCATGAGAGGTTTGAGCAGCTGAAGAGGATGCACCAGGAGGAGAAGAGGAATCTGGAGGAGAAGAGGAGCGATCTGGAGGAAGAGATGAACGACTTCAACAGGAGGAAGGTGGCAGCTGAGACGCTGATGGGTCAGTCTCTACAGGGATCCTCACAACTGTTCAGAAAGGACAAGAAGAAGTAAATATTTTCTTTCTTTCACTTATCCTCTCGGTCTTTCTCCTTTTCACTTTACTTTGTCTCTCTCTGTGTCTCTCTCGCTGTGTGTCTCTCTCTCTCTCTCTCTCTCTCTCTCTCTCTCTCTCTCTCTCTGTCTCTGTCTCTGTCTCTGTCTCTGTCTCTGTCTCTGTCTCTGTCTCTGTCTCTGTCTCTGTCTCTCTCTCTGTCTCTCTCTCTGTCTCTGTGTGTGTGTCTCTCTCCTTTAGTTTATTTTTTTGTGTTTAGCATTCAGTCCATTGTTTCATATACTATAGCTCTAGTGATATCTGGCATCTCCACTGCAAGTGTTAAATTCCAGAGGGTCCTTGAGGGAATCAGTGTCAGGGTTTAGACCTAGATAACCAATTGACTCACTATAGCCAAGCTTCAACTGAGCAATACGCTATGGAGTCGACACTCACACAGCACAGTTGCAGTCAGGAAGCGACTGATGATATAGCATTACAGTGCCAGGAGACATCTTGGCTTGGAAACTGTGATACGGGGGACAGATTGAGTCTGACATTGTGTGCCCAGACAGTGGGGGAGGTCGCAGTTTGCCTTGTCACCGCCTGATGCTTGTGGTTCTGCAACACACACATACAGACACAATATCACACACACTACACACCACCACCACCAGACCATCTCTGCATAGTGTGACCTGTCAGTTAGCATCTCAGCTAGGCTAGGTCGCTGGTGTTTAGCTACACAATATGAATTGATAGGGTAACACTAGTCTTTTCTCCCTGCCTCTGATGTATGATAACACAGATTTGACTAGACTGTGATAACACTAGCTACGTTTGACTGGTGTTATCATAGAGGCTGTGGGCTGTATGTGTCATTCACTGTTTGGGCACTACCAGAGACCTATATATTTGTCTCTGGGTGACGCTTAAATGGTTCAGAGTGGTAGCCTATTCAGTTCATAGTTAGACATCATAGATGGTAGCCTAGTCAGTTCATAGTTAGACATCATAGATGGTAGCCTAGTCAGTTCACAGTTAGACATCATAGATGGTAGCCTAGTCAGTTCAGTTAGACATCATAGATGGTAGCCTATTCAGTTCATAGTTAGACATAGATGGTAGGCTAGTCAGTTCATAGTTAGACATCATAGATGGTAGCCTAGTCAGTTCAGTTAGACATCATAGATGGTAGCCTAGTCAGTTCACAGTTAGACATCATAGATGGTAGCCTAGTCAGTTCACAGTTAGACATCATAGATGGTAGCCTAGTCAGTTCACAGTTAGACATCATAGATGGTAGCCTAGTCAGTTCACAGTTAGACATCATAGATGGTAGCCTAGTCAGTTCAGTATACATCATAGATGGTAGCCTATTCAGTTCACAGTTAGACATCTTAGATGGTAGCCTATTCAGTTCATAGTTAGACATCATAGATGGTAGCCTATTCAGTTCACAGTTAGACATCATAGATGGTAGCCTATTCAGTTCACAGTTAGACATCTTAGATGGTAACCTATTCAGTTCATAGTTAGACATCTTGCATCTTGTGTCAGTCTGTCTATTGTAATGGAATAATGGTCTCACTCCTCAGACATTTAACTTAGAGTCTCGATGACAGGAAATGTTAAGCAGCACACTGATGAGGAGGAGAAAGTGTGACGAAATGTGAGGAAGTAAGAAGGTTGACTATTGACTACGACTCTGATGACTCGTTAATGTGAAGGTTATAGGGCCCTCTACTGGACAGTTCCCACATTTCATAATATAACCATTTGTGCGAAGATGGACGTATCATATAACAGTTTTGTTCACTATGTAAAACTGAAACGGACATGACGTTGAAATAATTGCGATCATTGCTAACGCAGCTTTCTCAACCTAGTATTTTGTTTTAAATACGATATTTTTCTTTGATTTTCCAACTCATTTATCAAATTCTATACACGTTCCTTTTACCATATTTTTGCCATATTTTCTTTCTTCCCTCTTTCAGTTGATTCATGGCCGCGCAGCAACATCAAGGCAACCAGGAATGTGTATCTTCATCACCATGGGAACAAGGGACATATTTTATCTTCACTTTTATCTTCAGGGACTATTTTCATTCTGAAATTGTATGAATGGCCTCAATGACACACACCTCTTTTACACTACATGTGAGAGAGCGAGTGAGAGAGATGTGTGATGATGACGAGCTGGCTGTGAACCGCTATGTGTAGTTCAAGGATCAGAAAAGTGACCACACACAGTGGACTTTATGATTACGTCCCAAATGGCACCCTATTCCCTACAGTATATAGTGTACTACTTTTGACCAGGAACAATAGGGTGTCATTTGGGACACCTTTATCTCCAGTGCTGACTCCACAAGACATGTGAAAAGAAAATCTGAACTCTGTTATGACAACTTATGCATATGTTGTTTTACATTCTTGGTGTGAACGTGTGTCCATCTATCATGGGAAACGTACTTGTATACTGTATATGAATATATGCATATTAATACTATATTAGTTTTTTTATATATTAAGAAGTAGTTTATGATGCTGTAGCTAGGTAGAGTACAGTATATTTAATAATAATTTATTACGTTTCTATAGCGCTTTTCATAGAATCTCAAAGTGCTTCAAAAACAAACAAGCAATATATAACAGCCTCCACTCTTCTGGGAAGGCTTTAACCCCTTATTTTTTGGCACTAAACAGTCGCTCTCTCTACATACATACATACGTACATACACACGATCGACCAAAAGTATGTGGACACCTGCTCATTGAACATCTCATTCCAAAATCATGGGCATTAATATGGAGTTGGTCCCCCCTCTGCTGCTATAACAGCCTCCACTCTTCTGGGAAGGATTTCCACTAGATGTTGGAACAGTGCTGCGGGGACTTGCTTCCATTCAGCCACAAGAGCATTAGTGAGGTTGTGCACTGATGTTGGGCGATTAGGCCTGGCTCGCAGTCTGCGTTCCAATTCTTCCCAAAGGTGTTCAATGGGGTTGAGGTCAGGGCTCTGTGGAGGACAGTCAAGTTCTTCCACACCGATCTCGACAAACCATTTCTGTATGGACCTCGCTTTGTGCATGGGGGCATTGTCATGCTGAAACAAGAAAGGACCTTCCCCAAACTGTTGCTTCAAGGTTGAATGTAATCATCTAGAATGTCATTGTATAATGTAGCGTTAAGATTTCCCTTCAGTGGAACTAAGGGGCCTAGCCCGAACCATTAAAAATTGCCCCAGACCATTATTCCTCATCCACCAAACTTTACAGTTGGCACTATGCATTGGGGCAGGTAGCGTTCTCCTGACATCCACCAAACCCAGTTTCGTCTGTCGGACTGCCAGATCATGAAGCGTGATTCATCACTCTAGAGAACGTGTTTCTACTGCTCCAGAGTCCAGTGGCGGCGAGCTTTATACCACTCCAGCTGACGCTTGGCATTGCACATAGTGATCTTAGGCTTGTGTGTGCCTGCTCGGTCATGGAAACCCATTTAATGAAGCTCCCGACGAACAGTTATTGTGCTGACGTTGCTTCCAGAGGGAGTTTGGAACTCGGTAGTGAGTGTTACAACCGAGGACAGACGATATTTACGCACTACGGGATTCAGCACTCCGCGGTCCTGTTCTGTGAGCTTGTGTGCCCTACCACTTCGTGGCTAAGCCGTTGTTGTGCCTAGACGTTTCCACTTCACAATAACACTTACAGTTGACCAGGTCAGCTCTAACAGGGCAGAAATTTGACAAACTGACTTGTTGGAAAGGTAGAATCTTATGACGGTGCCACGTTGAAAATCACTGAGCTCTTCAGTACGGGCCATTCTACTGCCAATGTTTGCCAGGGTGAGGCTGAAATAGCCAAAGCCACTAATTTGAAGGGGTGTCCACATACTTTTGTGTGTATGTGTATATACACTACCGGACAAAAGTTTTAGAACACATACTCATTCAAGGGTTTTTCTTTATTTTTACTATTTTCTACATTGTAGAATAATAGTGACGACATCAAAACTATGAAATAGCACATGGAATCATATAGTAACCAAAAAAGTGTTAAACAAATCTAAATATATTTTATATTTGAGATTCTTCAAATAGCCACACTTTGCCTTGATGACAGCTTTGCACACTCTTGGCATTCTCTCGACCAGCTTAATGAGGTAGTCACCTGGAATGCATTTCAATTAACAGGTGTGCCTTAAGTAAATTTGTGGTATTTCTTTCCTCCTTAATGCGTTTGAGCCAATCAGTTGTGTTGTGACAAGGTAGGGGGGTATACAGAAGATGGCCCGATTTGGTAAAAGACCAAGTCCATATTATGGCAAGAACAGCTCAAATAAGCAAAGAGAAACAACAGTCCATTACTTTAAGACATGAAGGTCAGTCAATACGGAACATTTCAAGAACTTTGAAAATGTCTTAAAGTGCAGTCGCAAAAACCATCAAGCCCTATGATGAAACTGGCTCTCATGAGGACCTCCACAGGAAACGAAGACCCAGAGTTACCTCTGCTGCAGAGGATTAGTTCATTAGAGTTACCAGCCTCAGAAATTGCAGCCCAAATAAATGCTTAAAGGTTTAAGTAACAGACACATCTTAACATCAACTGTTCAGAGGAGACTGCGTGAATCAGGCCTTCATGGTCAAATTGCTGCAAAGAAACCTCTACTAAAGGACACCAATAATAAGAAGAGACTTACTTGGGCCAAGAAACACGAGCAATGGACATTAGACCGGTGGAGATTTGTCCTTTGGTCTGGAGTCCAAATTGGAGATTTTGGGTTCCATCTGCCGTGTCTTTGTGAGACGCGGTATTGGTGAACGGATTATCTCTACATGTGTATTTCCCACCGTAAAGCATGGAGGAGGAGGTGTTATGGTGTGGGGGTGCTTTACTGGTGACACTGTCTCAGATGTATTTAGAATTCAAGGCACACCTTACCAGCATGGCTACCACAGCATTCTGCAGCGATACGCCATCACATCTGGTTTGGGCTTAGTCCCACTATCATTTGTTTTTCAGCAGAACAATGACCCAACACACCTCCAGGCTGTGTAAGGGCTATTTTACCAAGAAGGAGAGTGATGGAATGCTGCATCAGAAGACCTGGCCTCCACAATCCCCCGACCTCAACCCAATTGAAATGTTTTGGGATGAATCGGACCGTGTAGTGAAGGAAAAGCAGCAAACAAGTGCTCAGCATATGTGGGAACTCCTTCAAGACGGTTGGAAAAGCATTCCAGGTGAAGCTGCAAAGCTGTCATCAAGGCAAAGGGTGGCTATTTGAAGAATGTCAAATAAATAAATATTGATTTGTTTAACACTTTTTTTTGGTTACTACATGATTCCATGTGCGTTTACTTCATAGTTTTGATGTCTTCATCATTATTCTACAATGTAGGAAATGGTACAAATAAAGAAAAACCCTTGAATGAGTAGGTGTTTTGACTTTTGACCGGTAGTGTGTGTGTTTACAGTGTATGTACACATTTTACAGGAGCTCTGTGCTTAGGCTGCTATTAAGGCTTTATGGCAACTATACTATGCAATAAGGGTGAAAGCTACCATTCTGTGCAATTGAATTAAATATGCAAAGGTAAAAGGAGCTATGGCATACAGTGCTGTAGGACATGCCTCTGACTGCTGTTTTTTATCTGAAATGTTACTGTTAAAGGGAAAGCGGATAAGACCACTGTATGCCTTTTCATTCCAATAAAGAAGTAAAACGGTGTTCACTTGGGCCGTGTATGCATTGCTCTGGGACTTCAGAATGCGAATCATGGTTTTATCAATGCTGTGTATGTGTGTGTGTGTGTGTATGTATGTATGTATGTATATATATATATATATATATATATATATATATATATATACAGTGGGGAGAACAAGTATTTGATACACTGCCGATTTTGCAGGTTTTCCTACTTACAAAGCATGTAGAGGTCTGTAATTTTTATCATAGGTACACTTCAACTGTGAGAGACGGAATCTAAAACAAAAATCCAGAAAATCACATTGTATGATTTTTAAGTAATTAATTTGCATTTTATTGCATGACATAAGTATTTGAACACCTACCAACCAGTAAGAATTCCGGCTCTCACAGACCTGTTAGTTTTTCTTTAAGAAGCCCTCCTGTTCTCCACTCATTACCTGTATTAACTTCACCTGTTTGAACTCGTTACCTGTATAAAAGACACCTGTCCACACACTCAATCAAACAGACTCCAACCTCTCCACAATGGCCAAGACCAGAGAGCTGTGTAAGGACATCAGGGATAAAATTGTAGACCTGCACAAGGCTGGGATGGGCTACAGGACAATAGGCAAGCAGCTTGGTGAGAAGGCAACAACTGTTGGCGCAATTATTAGAAAATGGTAGAAGTTCAAGATGACGGTCAATCACCCTCGGTCTGGGGCTCCATGCAAGATCTCACCTCGTGGGGCATCAATGATCATGAGGAAGGTGAGGTATCAGCCCAGAACTACACTGCAGGACCTGGTCAATGACCTGAAGAGAGCTGGGACCACAGTCTCAAAGAAAACCATTAGTAACACACTACGCCGTCACGGATTAAAATCCTGCAGCGCACGCAAGGTCCCCCTGCTCAAGCCAGCGCATGTCCAGGCCTGTCTGAAGTTTGCCAATGACCATCTGGATGATCTAGAGGAGGAATGGGAGAAGGTCATGTGGTCTGATGAGACAAAAATAGAGCTTTTTGGTCTAAACTCCACTCGCCGTGTTTGGAGGAAGAAGAAGGATGAGGACAACCAAGAACACCAACCCAACCGTGAAGCATGGAGGTGGAAACATCATTCTTTGGGGATGCTTTTCTGCAAAGGGGACAGGGCGACTTCACCGTATTGAGGGGAGGATGGATGGGGCCATGTATCGCGAGATCTTGGCCAACAACCTCCTTCCCTCAGTAAGAGCATTGAAGATGGGTCGTGGCTGGGTCTTCCAGCATGACAACAACCCGAAACACACAGCCAGGGCAACTAAGGAGTGGCTCCGTAAGAAGCATCTCAAGGTCCTGGAGTGGCCTAGCCAGTCTCCAGACCTGAACCCAATAGAAAATCTTTGGAGGGAGCTGAAAGTCCGTATTGCCCAGCGACAGCCCCGAAACCTGAAGGATCTGGAGAAGGTCTGTATGGAGGAGTGGGCCAAAATCCCTGCTGCAGTGTGTGCAAACCTGGTCAAGAACTACAGGAAACGTATGATCTCTGTAATTGCAAACAAAGGTTTCTGTACCAAATATTAAGGTCTGCTTTTCTGATGTATCAAATACTTGTCATGCAATAAAATGCAAATTAATTACTTAAAAATCATACAATGTGATTTTCTGGATTTTTGTTTTAAATTCCGTCTCTCACAGTTGAAGTGTACCTATGATAAAAATTACAGACCTCCACATGCTTTGTAAGTAGGAAAACCTGCAAAATCGGCAGTGTATCAAATACTTGTTCTCCCCACTGTATATCCTATAATGAATGTAGAAATCTAATTCCTGAGTTTTACCAGCCACACTGATCACTTCTCTGTCCTGTATTGCTTGGCTGACGACTCAAACTGAATTTTTCCGCTGCTCTATCGTTCCCTACATAGTTCAGTCCGAGACTGCCGTCATTGAAGTCGTTTGTGGTGACGTCAAAATGAGGGGTGTTGTACAAAACATAGTCATCAGCGATTTGTATCATCTCTAACCAATCAGAGTATCAAAGCCAATGACACATTTTAAAAACACTGCTTTAACCAAGTGTGTTCTGGCCCAACACAACGGTTTCAGGGACCAATCAGAAATCCATTCTAGACATCGTCTGGGAGTTACTCAGATCCAGACTCATTGCTGAGAGGAAGCTAACGTCTGTGGGCGTGGCGTAGCATTTGGCCGGCGCAAGGAGGTTGGGTAGCCAGGCAACTGAATTGCATGATCAGATGTAGTAGGGCATCTTTAAAATACCCAAGACCTGGTTGACTGTGATGTTACCCAAGACCTGGTTGACTGTGGCGTTAACCAAGACCTGGTTGACTGTGATGTTAACCAAGACCTAGTTGACTGTGGCGTTAACCAAGACCTGGTTGACTGTGGCGTTAACCAAGACCTGGTTGACTGTGGCGTTAACCAAGACCTGGTTGACTGTGATGTTACCCAAGACCTGGTTGACTGTGGCGTTAACCAAGACCTGGTTGACTGTGGCGTTAACCAAGACCTGGTTGACTGTGGCGTTAACCAAGACCTGGTTGACTGTGATGTTACCCAAGACCTGGTTGACTGTGGCGTTAACCAAGACCTGGTTGACTGTGATGTTACCCAAGACCTGGTTGACTGTGGCGTTAACCAAGACCTGGTTGACTGTGATGTTACCCAAGACCTGGTTGACTGTGGCGTTAACCAAGACCTGGTTGACTGTGGCGTTTGTGGGTCAACGTTTTTTTTTTCTTCTCCCAACCCTGCATTTCCCCTACCAATTACTTTACTCTGTTTTTATTTTGTTTTTATTTTATTTTAACCTAAGTGCTAGTCTGTTTGTGCTATCATGCCTACTGTAACATGTATGTATGGCTTGACAATGAGCAGTGGAGTATACAAGAGCACAAACAGGTTTGTTACCAGGCTAGTTTTTATTTCTCCACTAAGCATGGGTTATCTGAGTTACATAAGGGAGATTTTGTTTTATTGCTCCCAGGCAATTAATCAATGAATAGCCGGTATTGTCATAGTATTAACCTGCTTCAAGCGAGGGGTAATTATGTAGTGATCAATTAGTCTAGTGATTGGCACATGCAAAATACTGGTCCTTTTTAAAATACTAGCTAACTTATAGCCTACTTTTAGTTATATAATCTTCATGTCCATAAATGTACAGTACACAATTCCAATTGAGTATAGGTTCAGAGAATGTCAAGGTAGTATAGTTTGTCAAGTAGTATAGGCTAATGTTCTATTCATGCATTATGACTTTCCTGGGCATGCCATGTGTATGCTCCTGTATGCTAACCTGCCTGCTTGTCTCCTGTTCAAATCAATGACCTGAGGTTTTTCTTTTCTTTTCATAGCTTCTTTAGTCTTCCGTCTGCGTGCTCCCTAACATCAGGAAGGAATTTAAATTAGAAGACTGACTTTCTACCACGGCAAAAGGATGGCTGTTCTAATCTTCCCCTATTGACAATTAACAATCTATTGAGCGTACTATTTTTTACAGTGTGATATCGAAGCTACATTTTTTGTAAAAATCTTTGTGCATCCTAAATGGCACCCTATTCCCTATACTGTGCACTACTTTTGACCTAAGCCTCTGGTCAAAAATGGTGCATTACCAAGGGAATAGAGTGCCATTTGGGATGCAGTCCTTGCTGCTCTTTCCTGAACTCTTCAAGTGATGTTCTTACCTAATACCTAGTCTTGGAGTCTTCCATACAGTTCAGCATATTAGTACACACGTTCTCTAATAGTCAGAAAGTATATAGGCTATCTATAGGGCTATAAAGTAGTGCACTATATAGGGTGATATTGGGGATGCAACTATGGTTCAATAATAGCTGATGCTCTATAGCATGCTTCTCTGCATGACATTTTACACATGACTTTCTTCAATAAGCATAAGATAACTAGCCGAGGTGCCAGTCTGTGTCTGTTCTAGAAAGCAGTTGGTAAGAGAGCAGTAACCGACTGGCATTCAGGCTGCAAGACAACAATTTTTCAGATTAAAATCCCCCAGAGTTTATTAAGTAGTTCATTAGATGAACAAATGTGTTTTCCATGCTGTTGTCCGGGTTTACCCTGACTGTTCTATGTATTTGACTAGTGACTCGTCTTATTCCACTGAACATCTGTAAGAGTTTTATTAAGGACGCTGCAACCTGCACGGGGTTGTTACGGTTGTCTATTAATAAGAAATAATAACTTTATTTAACAAACTGTGATTTTGTGGAATATGATCTATGGATTAGTCTACCTACTTAAATAAAATAATAGTGATATTTGTGCTATGGTGGTTGGGATTGTATAATTTTATGGCTAAAGATTAACCACCAAGGTGTATTGTTGAATTTGTCTGAAATTAAGAACAATATTCCAGCAGAACAAAATGAGCTTCTTTCAATTGTTATTTGAAATTACACTAAAACTACAAAATATAAATGTTATCCTAAAGTGTCCAAGATTATAGTTAAACAATCTTAAAATAAGTTGTCTTATAAAAGTGATTGATTATACCCTGTCTCGTATAGATTTTGTATTTGCTCGCTATTAATAAAGCTACTTTGAAAAATGTCTTCACCTCTTTGATTCAATGTTAATGAATACATTCTGACAGCTCTTAAGTTTGGTTTGTACCTCTTCTCATGTCTACACAGGCGAATAGTGTGTCAAAGCGCCACGCACTCTCTCCCCCTTGAGCCCCTGGCTTTCTAGACTGTTCTAGAGTCCAGAGCAATGGCTGAATGGTCCAGGCACAGAGTTACTGGTTGCCAGTTACCAAATAGTGTACCTTTCTGAATTGTTGGTTTTATATTCATTGTGAAAATGTTACAGAAGAAAGACAATCTGCAAATGGATGTTTGGAACTAAATGCACAATGGTTCATAAATAATTGACATGCATTAATTACATTGATGGAAACTCAATTTATAACAGTAGTTTGACACACTGCACAGGTATATGTCTAATGATTCTATAGATGCCATTTACATTGTGCAACCATAGACCGTGTGCAACAAACTGTTCAGCGTGTCCACAATATGGCATAACACATATCCTGGAGATAGTACAGTGAGTTCGAAAAGGAACTCTCTCTGCGTTCCAAGGTGCCGGGGATCGTTCTTTCTCCAAAGGCCTGCCTCTACTCTCCCCATGATAACATAACCCCACCCATTACTGTGAAGGGTGTAACTTTCTTGCTGATTGATGGGTTTATATCGAATGCAAACTGAGAAGTAGGGTGTGTCGATTCACCACTGGCCAATTAGACCTTGCTATTTTTGGGGATGGTCTTGTACTAAAGGCTGAAACCCCCCCTTTTTTTCGCCTTACGCCAAGGGTAAGGGGTGTGCATAGGAGGTACAATTACGTTTGCTGAAAGCTTTCTTATTTAAAATACATACTGTATTCTTTTCCTGTAACTATTGTCTTTAATCCGTTTTGATACGTTCCACTGCAACAACCAACGCTCCTCATATCAAAGACAAGGTAAGAGCACTCATTTTCACCATTATACCTCTTTATCGTTGGCTTCCAGGCGCTAGTTACAATGGTAAACCGTGTCGTTATGTAGCCATATTGTTTCAACGTTATCCTAAATGGTCGTTTAGTTATTTTGTCGCCTTAACGGGTTACCGGTGTATTTTGCCATGGCCTACTGTCCATTTGCTGTGCCTTCAACTCATAAAAGCGCCTGTTTTGTGAATAATCTCTGTTGTAGATGCAATTTTAACACTAAAATCAATTGATAATGCAGACACGTGGTGTTTGGATCAGAAATATGTATACGTTGTTGTAGTATTAGCTGCGTTTAAGTCGCTACCCTCGGTGTTTCGAAACCTCCATTGGTCTCTATAGGCAGGGAACATGTCCTGACACATCACGCAGACCTCGCTGCGTGTGTACTGGCGCATGGCTCCTTGCCTTTTTTTGTTCACATTTCACACTAGTAAAGATTTGTCGTTTTCTATTTTAAATGGTACATGTTTATTGTCCATTTCAACTGTTGTTAATGGTTTACACAGACATAATTATATCATTTGGCAGGGGTATGTCATAGACGACCTACTTTTTAACATGTCCAGACATGTCTCATGCAGTAGTAAGTTGCCACCCCTATAGTAGGATTCAGACCAGTTCGATCCAGTTCGTTAACAATTCGAGAGATCATGGTGACAGTAGGGAATGACGATATACTGTAATCATCTAGAAGGGGACTTCAACCTTATCTTACCCAGGGACCCCCTCCCAGGTAAACCGGCGATCCAGGAACCCACATCATACGTCTTATCATCAGGTGAATTATAATGGCAAGGAGAAGTAATCAACATTTGAGAAATAATTGTAGATACTTTTCATTATTTTTGACGTCTCCACATTATATAATTGGACGAGTGTAAACTCAAACATGGGGTATTAGCTAGAAAGGTAACTCAAAACACATGTTCGCTAAGAACTGCGTTTTAGCTGGTTTTTCGAAGAAAAAAAAGTCATAGCCTATATGGAGTTGATAAAGTTGACATCATTAGAAAGATATTCTCATATTTTCTACTGTAGGTATAATTCATTCTGTTGCTAACAATATAAAACAAATATTGAAATTAAAACTTAAAATTAAAAAATGGTGGATCCCCTGCAGTAGCCTAGCTCCGCGGATCCCCGGTTGAATTCCCCGATCTAGATCGATGAAGGAACCGTCTTGACTCTACTAGGGAAGAGTAATAGCTTTGGGCAGTAACTTCCCCAAAATATTGACACGTTTCCAACATACCAGTACCATTGTGACACATACTGCCGAAACATCCCCCGAACTTGTTTTAAGTTGATCTCAAATAAGTAGGCTAGGCTACTCATGGTTTATCAAGTTGATGTAAAATATGACCAATACTATCCCTCTTCTTACACAGACGTAACGAAAAGGTAACTGTGGAAAACGCGTAATATTTAAGCTCTTATTAGGGGTGGGTATAATTTGTGTAACGTTCCAACAGGAATCTGTTCGAAAAGCTTCGTAAATAACAAGGTTGCCAACAAACAACGCATACAAAGTTGTATAGCGGCCGAATAAGATACCGCTTGGGGAGTGGACTATTTCATAAAGTTTTTCACTTAACACGTTAATTCCGAAAAATGTCTCCTCACTCTGGTAGCCCATGGACAAACATTAAGAATAAGCTACGTGGTGAGTTGATGCCTTTTCGGCAGCTAGTTAGCTAGGTGAATTGTTCGTGTTACTTTTGTATGAGTTGTTCGTTGGCATCCTTGTACTTTACGAAGTTTTTGGAACAGATTCCTGTTGGAATGTTCCACAAATTATACCCACCTCTCTAATTAATCAATTCCCTTGAATTAATAACATACATTCTGTCCCCCTTCCACCGGTGGTGACAGTAATCATGAAGTTGATTTGAAACATACTGTAACGACCCCTGGGTTTATAAACACTGATATCGACTGCCGCTCCAGCATGCTTTTGGGGCACAGTCGATAGCGCGCTGGACTTCGGGCTAGCGAGACACTTCTGACGCCAATGTAATGAAACAAGCAGGGAGCAGATCTTGAACTCTCGACCTTCTAGCCCGAAGTCCAGTGCGCTATCGACTGTGCCCCAAAAGCATGCTGGAGCGGCAGTCGATATCAGCGTTTATAAACCCAGGGTCGTTACAATATAATCAATTCCCATTAATTAATAATGGCCTAACTACATTCTCTCCTCTCCATAGATGTGTCACACAGTGACTGGACCAGGGGCTCTGCCCTTTGCTGTGCAGTTGAAGGCTCTGACTGACCAGGAGTTCAGGTACCAGCCCAAGCTGAGCGGGCTGAGGATCATTGAGACAGCCCATGACAACGGCCTGAGGATGACCACCCGGCTCAGGGAGTACGAGGTGAAGGACCTCTTGTCTCTGACCAGGTTCTTTGGCTTCAGCGCAGAGACCTTCTCCCTGGCCGTCAACCTGCTGGACCGCTTCCTCGCTGTCATGAAGGTAAGACCTGGACATCAGACAGGGTTTGATTAGGAATGATTCCAATCTGTCTTTTTATTCATTTGGTTTTAGCTGAGTAAGCAAGGGAAGGGGAAAAAGGGAAACAAGTGACTGTTAACTTTGTGCAAGGACTGTAAAATCATACACATGTCTATTCTGTAATATCAGAATGTTGTACACGCACTTCACTGTGAAAATATTTCAACGATTACCCCTAAAATGAATGACATTCAAGAACTCTCATTTTAAACATAACCTTTTAACCTTTCTCCCATCCCCAGATCCAGCCGAAGCACCTGTCATGCGTGGGCCTGTCCTGTTTCTACATCGCTGTGAAGACCACGGAGGAGGGGAAGAATGTCCCCATGGCCAACGAGCTGATTCGGATCAGCCAGAACCGCTTCACCGTGTCCGACATGATGAGGATGGAGAAGATAATTCTGCAGAAGCTCTACTGGAAGGTCAAAGCCCCCACGGCCCTCCACTTCCTCAGGCTGTTCTACAGCCGGATACAGGACACGCTTGAAGATGACTGGTACGATGACTGTAGCTATAGTAGGCTTGGACGGTATACCGTATATAACAAGGGTGTCAAACATGGCATTTGGCCCGCGGGTCAATAACAGGGTGGTCCAATGTGGCCCGTGGGTGGTTTGAATAAGATACTAACTCAATATACTTTAAAATGACAAACGGTAGAAATGATAATGGACCTACATTCATAGTTTCTTAACTGTTCAGATCGCTAATAATCACTAAATTTGTGCGGCCCTCCGGACTTCGTGGGTGACCAAATGCGGCCCCCGGTGCAAAACTAGTTTGACACCCCTGATAGATACCGTACACCAGGGTATTTTGAGATACCCATGATTTTCAATGTTTTTTTTTAATAATTAGGATTTTTTTTTTTTTTTTTTTTTTAAATACCTGCAGTCAACTTGTGCACTAGGTTAGTAGATAAATCAGCTGTTGCATTATTTGTTCATTATAAAACCATTCCACAAAGCAGCTGATTTGAGCCTGTCTGACGGCTTGTGTTCAAAGTAGCCACTCTTTGCCTTGACAGCTTTGCACACTCTTGGCATGATCTCAACCAGCTTCATGAGGTAGTCACCTGGAATGCATTTCAATTAACAGGTGTGCCTTGTTAAAAGTTAATTTGTGGAAGTTCTTTCCTTTCTAATGCATTTGAACCAATCAGTTGTGTTGTGACACTGTAGGGGTGGTGGTATACAGTCTTTGCCATAATACAGACTTGTTAATTGAAAACCATTCCAGGTGACTACCTCAGGAAGCTGGTTGAGAGAATGCCAAGAGTGCAAAGCTGTCAAGGCAAACGGTGGCTACTTTGAAGAACATACAATATATTTAACACTTTTTTGGTTACTACATGATTCCATATGTGTTATTTCATAGTTTTGATGTCTTCACTATTATTCTACAATGTAGAAAATAGTAAAAATTAAACTCTTGAATGAGTAGGTGTCAACTTTTGACCGGTGCTGTATATAGAACTAAAATATAAATGCAACATTTAATAATTTCAATGAGTTTCAGTTCATGTAAGGGAATCAGTCAATTGAAATAAATTCATTATGCTCTATGCTCTAATCTATGGTTTTAACAAGACTGGGAATACAGATATGCGTCTTGGTCACCGATACCTTAAAAAAAAAAAAAAAAAGGTAGGCGCGTGGATCAGAAAACCAGTCAGTATCTGGTGTGACCACCATTTGCCTCATGCAGCGAGACATCTCCTTTGCATAGATTTGATCAGGCTGTTGATTGTGGGATGTGGTCCCACTCCTCTTCAATGGCTGTGCGAAGTTGCTGGATATTGGCGGAAACTGGAACACGCTGTCGTTCACATCGATCCAGAGCATCCCACACATGCTCAATGGGTGTTATGTCTGAGCATGTGTAACAGTATAACTTTAGACCGTCCCCTCGCCCCGACACGGGCGCGAACCAGGGACCTTCTGCACACATCAACAACAGTCACCCTCGAAGCGTCGTTACCCATCGCTCCACAAAAGCCGCGGCCCTTGCAGAGCAAGGGGCAACCCTACTTAAGTCTCAGAGCAAGTGACGTAACTGATTGAAATGCTAGTAGCGCATACCCGCTAACTACCTAGCCATTTCACATCCGTTACACTCACCCCCCTTTCAACCTCCTCCTTTTCCGCAGCAACCAGTGATCCGGGTCAACAGCATCAATGTAACGGTATAACTTTAAACCGTCCCCTCGCCCCGACACGGGCGCGAACCAGGGACCCTCTGCACACATCAACAACGGTCGCCCACGAAGCATCGTTACCCATCGCTCCACAAAAGCCGCGGCCCTTGCAGAGCAAGGGGCAACCCTACTTAAGTCTCAGAGCAAGTGACGTAACTGATTGAAATGCTAGTAGCGCATACCCGCTAACTAGCTAGCCATTTCACATCCGTTACACATGCAGGCCATGGAAGAACTGGGAGATTTTCAGTTTCCAGGAATTGTGTACAGATCCTTGCGACATAGGGCCGTGCATGCTGAAACATGAGGTGGTGGCGGATGAATGGCACAACAATAGGCCCCAGGATCTCGTCACGGTATCTCTCTGCATTCAAATTACCATCGATAAAATGCAATTGTGTTCGTTGACCATAGCTTATTTCTGCCCACACCATAACCCCACCACCACTATTGGGAACTCTGTTCACAACGCTGACATCAGCAAACCGCTCGCCCACACGACGCCGTACATGTAGTCTGCGGTTGTGAGACTGGTTGGACGTACTGTAAAATGTTATTGGAGGCGGCTTATGGTAGAGAAATTAACGTTAAATTCACTGGCAACAGTTCTGGTGCACATTTCTGCAGTCAGAATGCCAATTGCACGGTCCCTTAACATGAGACATCTTTGGTGTTGTGTGACAAATGCATATTTTACTGGCCTATTGTCCCCAGCACAAGGTACACCTGTGTAATGATTATGCTGTTTAATTAGCTTCTTGATATGCCACACCTGTCAGGTGGATGGATGATCTTGGTAAAGGAGAAATGCTCAGTAACGGATGTAAACTTGTGTACAACATTTGAGAAATATGATTTGTGTGTGTGGAATATTTCTGGGATCTTTTCTTTCAGCCCATGAAACATGGAAACTAGACTTTACATGTGTTTTATATTTTTGTTCAGTGCATCTCGTCATTTACATATGACAATTTCCCTTTATCTCTTATGCCTTACTCAACAAGCAACTTGGAACAGAATTTATTAAAACAAATTCTCTCTCCATAGCGAGGAGATCATGAACGTTGAGAGACTAGAAGCACAGCTGAAAGCCTGCCATTGCTCTTTCACTTTCTCTAAAGTCAAGGTAAGATACTGTAGTTCTCTGTCAAAACAAATGTGTTTTGCTCTAATTCAGAATCTCTCAATACTATGTGTCAAGGAAAACCAATTTAACGTGACTATAAAATACAGGAGCAAGGGATGCATGTAGGCTAGTTCATGTTGTGACATTGGATCTAGGCCTATTTTGGGCAGGGCACTTGGGAAAGGGGTGGGGGTTGGTGAGCTTTGAGCGTGTGGGTGAAAGACGTACTCAAAATAGTTTCAAACCGACTGTAAAATGTATATATAAAAAGATCACACTTAATATTTAGTTTTCATACTAACCTAATTTCTCGTTCTTCCCACCTCTTTCTCTCTCCGCAGCCCTCTCTGCTTGCCCTGTCCTTGTTGGCCCTGGAGCTTCAGGAGCAGCATGACCATGAGCACATAGACAAGCTGCTAAACACCTTCCAGTCTCTCCAGCAGCAACTCACTGTGAGTGTTTACTGTCCAGTCTAGCCACATAGCCTGGTCTCAGATCTGTTTGTACTGTCTTGTGCCTATGTTGTCACACCAAACACTGGGGAATAGCTGTTGGCAAGAGGTTACAAAAAGATCCGGGATTCAGGCTACCACCCAGTGTCATATCACTCCCCAAACATGTCTGTTGTAACAGGATTACTAACTAGGGTCTTGTTCATTAGGGCATACAACAGTAAATGTTTTAAATGTTTTGCAATGGAAAACGAGAGAGATGCGCTCCAATAAAACAAGTTTCTTATTGGACAAGTCCAAGGTTGTTCCCCCCCCCCCCCGTTTGGTGCCTAATGAACACAACCCAGCAACGGAAGGTGTTTACACTGTGGCTGTGTGCCGAATGGAGCCCTATGGGGCCTGGTCAAAAGTATTGCAGTCACCACAGAGAATAAGGTGCTCTTTGAGCCACATCCACTGTTAGCTGAGGTAGAGCTCTGTGTGTTGGAGCCCCAAGGACTATTGCCCAACGGATTACCTAATGTTGAGGGTTCATGGAAAATGTAGGCAAGTTGATTGATCATGTAGGTCGCGCGCCATTTAGAACATGACCTAAAGAACCTCTGGAATTGGGAACCCTCTGGATTGTTTTTAATGATGCAATACAGAAAGGGGGAAACGGACCAACAAATGCTCTCTGATTTGCAGGTTTAAAAAAAAATAATAATAATACTCAGACGGATGATAATTCTGTTTTTCCTCTCTGTTTCTTCGTATTTCCTCAGGTCCGAGAAGGAGACCTGGTTATCGTGACAGAGTTGGTTATGAAGTGTCTGATTGAGTATTCAACCACCAGGGTCTCCAGGCCCAACAGCCAGAGGCTTCGTTGGATCCTCTCTGGCAGAACGCAACGCACGTTGAAACACAGCTACTACAAGATCGCCCATATGCCCACAATCCCCGAGTCTGCCTACTGAAAGCCTGGGGCTGGGTGACCACCGATATAAAAGTAGGAGTAGATATAAAAGGAGACAGATGTAAAAAGAAAAGTAGGTTACCACCTCTTCTCCCCTAAAAACGTTTTGTTTTTCAGTTTAATGGGGGAGAGAAAAAATAGCCAAAACTCCCCCCCAAAAACGACAACTTTTTGTACTCTACTGTTGCTACGTGGTCACCTACCTCCATCACTAACCCATTTCCCTTACAGAACTGCATTATGGATGATGCAGTTCTTTAAGGGGGAAACCTATAACAAACTTATTTCCCCCCCTTCTCCTGGTTTTTGTTCTCATGGTACTTTTTGAATAAGCTCACTATTTATTAGCCTACATCTGCTTCATTGACTAAGTGTGCATCTGAAATGGCACCCTATTCCCTATATAGTGCACTACTTTTGATAAGAGCTGATGTGTTATTTAAAGGGAATAGGGTGCCATTGAGAAGGCACACTAAGGGAGTAATGCCCGGTCAAGAGTGGGTTTATCCGCTGCCATCTAGCGAAGGTTAAATCCTTCCTGGTTGAAATGCTTGCACGCGTGTATACAGTATGTTCTTATCTGAATCAGTACCAACATGAATACTCTGCATAGTATTCTATCGTGGTTGCTGGTTTTAAGCAATGAAGTATAGAACCACCTAGGTCCTCAGTCCACTGTGTGGAAGAGGAGGGAGAAGGGTTTTGTGAAAATGCAAAACAATGGAACCAAGAAATCGGACCCAAAACCCTTAACTTCCACCCTAGGTTGATGAACTGACCTAAAAATGCACACACCTCTACCCAAGGTGAACGTTTTCTTTTTTTACTATTGAAATATTTATATATTTTTTTTGTACTTGTGGAGGACGTTTGTTGAGGTTTCCTCAGTGATGTGATGATCCTGCACATGCATTGGTTTTAGCTTGCAGGATAGCATGCTGAAACTGGCTGTGGTTGACATGGTACCCCACTAGGGTGCCATTTTGGACACAACCACTATCTTCTAATGTAATGTTGACTATTACTAACAACGGTTACAGATGGATCACGATTACAAAATGTGATGTAGAATTACCTTGATTTGTGGCAAAATCTTAGCCTTTAGAAAACAACCATTTGCAAGTGCACTCTAAGTCACTTAGGTAAAGCACAGTAGATATAGGAAATTAAGTTAGTTTGATTTGCATTTGACCATAGGCCCCCCAATTGATCTGACAAATGAAGTTGTTCATTAAGAATTTGAAGTTGATGTTCTGAAATGTGAAAACTTTGCCTTAAAGTTGGAATTACACCACCTGTTCAACTCACGAGTTTGTACCTTTCAATAAAATGATATTGAAAAGCTGTTTGGTCGCACTGTCAATGTTCTGAAACCAAATCCACGAAGACAACTTTTCAACAATTTATTATAAATCCACAGCAGATTTCCATACCGACAGCTAGTTAACTGAATTATGGCAATGCAGTCTGAAAGAATTAAAAAAACAAAAACATCCTAAATGCATACAAGGGTTGAAAGAAAAGGCAGGGTGTGGGTTTGTACAGGTATGGCTTATAGTTTCAAATGATAGAATATTCTAATCATTGTCTATTCTTTGCCCAAAGGCAACTTGCTCATCCTGAGTTCATAACCTAGCGGGAAGGTGGTAATTACCAGTTGTGAAGTAGAAAATATCAGTTCGATGCATTAATATGCTTTGAACATTTACGAAACACCAAGCTGCATCAACTATCGTGCTTGTAAACAAATTAGTGTTCAAAAACATTTAACTGCTGAAATTTCATTTGTAGGTGACAGGTCAGCATGTGGGAGAAGTCGGCGCTCAGGGATGATAGCCGATATTAAATAAGTTTCCCACAGGTAATTACCAGTTGGAGGGGCCTTCAAACGGATTATCCCCAGTCGTATGTGGTAAATACCACCTTCCCACTTGGTTATGAATGCAGCACAATCTCTTCACCTGTAGGCCTTGGCAAGCCTCAAGTGTCCATATGACAGTCGGGCATACTGTACAGTGGGTGGGTCCCTTTTGCTGTTTAACTGTCACTTCTGCAAGCTGGAGAAGTCTGGCCCACCACCTGCAAAGTTCCCAGAGATCTCTGCTCCACTGAAGTCAAAGCCAGGGTTCTGTTGACAGAGTGGGAAGTGACACGGCAACATTCATTTAATGTGGAGGTGAAAGCAGTACAGAAGAAAGCCTGCATGTTAATATGCCTTCATCTATCCATGTTTTTGGCTATTGAAGTTTAGTCTGTGTTAAGGCTCTGTGTGGGACTGTCTCATATAGTATCACTGATCACCTCTATGGAAATGACTAGTGGTATCACCATGACTCACCTCCCTCTGGAACCTCTCCAGAGTTAGTTTCCTCTGCATCTGGTCCTGGAGCCAGGCATCAGCACAGTACTCTCCCTCTAGCAGAGAGGACCAGCAGTTACCTGCCTCCCTGTTCGTCTTCATCAGCACGATACGGATCAGACACTTATCCTCTGGAAAAGACGTGTGGAGGGGGAGAGTGATCACTTAGGCTTTATTTTCAACCAATATCTGCTAATGACTTATCCACTGGATGAGAAATTAGTATATCTTGTGAAAGACGGATTTATTATGCAAGGTTTACATTCAACCATTGTGTTGATTGAATTAGTAGAAACCCACCTAATGTCCACGTTCCTTCATCAGCAACAGTGATGCCAAATAATTTACCCTGGAAGTACAAGAGACATGACTATAAGCAAATACAATCCTACCTGCAGCCAATCAAAGCAAACAAACGGAATTAAAAATGGACCAATAAGCTTGCAGTTTACAGTCACATGACTACCAAAATTCACCTGAATCTAGCATGTACGGGTTTGCCAGAAAACTGTTTTTCAGGGATACAGTATTTTCAACCTAACTTCCATTTCCCCTGGAAAAACAGATGTGGGAACTCTGCTCAGGTGCCTTTTAACACCTGCTACGTTAGGTTAACCTGAATCAGAGAACGAAGCACGTTCACCAAGAAACCATTCTGGACTGTAGATAACTATGTTATAGCTACATCTTTATATGCATGTTACTTTAAATAATGTGTACTTGGGAAAATACATGTAATGGTAATTATCTGGGAGTCACCTATGCAGGTAAAACTAGATGAGTTTTGGAAGGATGGCCTCGGCATGTACACATTTGGTTACCTGGAGGGTCATGCTTTTAAATTTCAGTCAAGGAGAGGGGTTAGTCTTTTAATCTAGTTCAGGGGAGGGTCATGTCATTTGTAATTTATGAAATGCTTATTAGGCTATAAATTGATGTGTGCCCGATGCCGCCCCTCATCTCCGATTTTCCGCTGGGCGTGCAATATCAAGTGTGCCTATAGGCTATTTAGGTGGTCTCAATCAAATGATCCATAGCCGCTATTGGCTACGAAGTGCATGCTCAGAGAAGCACAGACCAAAGTTATATTTCTAAGATCGCTGCTGGGATGGTGTTAAATAAACTAGGCTGCATTACACACGGCAATGGATACTCCAACCATGAACCCCCGCCTGCTCAGCTCTTGCTGATCAAAAACTTTTTTGTGTGCTGCTTAACCAATGGCTGGTCAGGGAAAAGGTTTCTTCTTAGAAGAATCTTGCTTGTGGACTGTTCAGTTTGAGATGGAGGGCATGAAGAGGAGGGAGATCAACTTCAACAGCTTGCTACTACTAGAATTGATTTGATTAAAAACTATGTCTCTTACCCCCTGATGTATTGATCAGCGTTACTGACGTTGGCAGCCACGACACAATTCATTCCAACTCGACAGCTCACGGTGTTAAAAGTTAAACTCAAATAAGCATAATTAATTTCAACGTCTTCATTTTAATTAGACTTCATTAATAAGAGGGCTTTGTGTTGGAGCCTATTTCTTTCTATTTAAGAATTAAGAGGTAGGCCTACCTGTTTGACAGATGAAATTAGGCTGCTATATCCATAGATTTGTCTGAGTAGGCCTATGTCTGGGTAGGAAAGGTATACCTAACTTTTTTAAGTACCATGCTCAGATTCCCAATGACATCTCAGATGTAATTATTTGCAAACAGGGACAGATTCATTGCAAACCAGACACAGTGATTTGGCATTGGAGAATATGATAAGACATTAGGACTATCTTTGCCCATTTTTAGCCTGTCATTTCAGTCATTTGTGTGGTATTAAAAAATATTATTCTAAAATGACAATTGCATGACATTTTTAAAAACATGTATTTTTCCTCGGACCTGCAAACATGATGATAGAATCATGCAATGCTTTTACTATAACGGAGATATTTTCACCCCTACTCTTGTCCATCGTGGTCTGCGAATCCGTAACCTTCTGGCCCGCAGGCCTGTGTGCCATCCAAATTCCCGCGTTGCCATGTAATGCTTAGGACTTAGAACACTTTCTAAAACTGCATATCTAAGGTTTTGGTCTGTCCAAGAAGTGAGGTTAAACGGTAGACGTGTTCTCTGCTATCCACTTTGTTTTGATTAGTATTTGGGGTAAAGGAGGGTCACTTGGTTTTTTTCTCTCCAAACGTCCAGGGAGGGTTTAGGTTAAATATATTTTTGCTAAAGGGGGGTCCATCTATTTTCATTCCAGAATGGTCTGATTTTGTTTATGTAGCTAACCCTTATTAACGTTCACTACCTTACTTTGAAATGTGTTTGTTGTGATGTCTAACGTTACCTTGAAGACTTGTTGTCCTTTGACGTGTAGTTCTATCTGTTTGGATCCCAGATTACATTTGACTTCTTTGCCAGAAGTCCCATGTGGTACATTCACTTCAATAAATATCTCCTCCATGGTTTGGGACCAGTTTCCCCATGGTGTATTACATGGGATAACACCACTTCTCTCCTCGAAGTGGACCGACATGCTGCTGGCTAGCGACCCTCTCACGCCTCCTGATCTGATAGTTAGCTAACCGGCTAGCTAGCTAAATGTTGTTTATTCTCTCAAACGATGTTCAGGTCCTAACTTGTACCGACATAACGATATGTAACCATCCCAAAACATATACTTATATGCATAAGCTGGCTAGACAATATTACCAAAGTTGTATGGGACAGTGTTTACGCCCGTCAGTTAGTTCTTCCAGAAACATCCTGGAGTTACTTCCTCGCTAGTTGAGTTTCCGGTGGCTCAACCGCCAAATAGAACAGACAGCGCCACCTGCTGTTTAGACGCGCAATGCTAAAGGGGTCAAGAATCTTGATCTAAAAATAACACAAATAGCCTTGAAATTCCTTCCGAGATTATACATTTTAACAACTGGAAGAGTATCGTATACAATAACAGTTCAAATGTTTACATTTCCCCATCTTTTCTGTCATCACTCTATTTTCCTAACAAGTGTCCCAGTCTAAACATGGGTTGGATTTTCTGTGCTAATCTCCTAATTCGATTACTTCACAAATCCTTGTGTTTAAAATACATTCAGTTTAGACTAGCGGAGGACAGAGAAAGGCTGACTATTTAATTTCAACTCAGAGTTTCACAGGGAAGGTTTTGCATAACCTGCTGGCAAGGATGGGTATCATGATTCTGATTTTGGTCACTTTGACCTGGTGAGTAAAATAACCTTTTTCTAATTGTATCATTGGGTAGGCCTCTATAGTTTATTGAATGTATAGAAATGATGTATGATAATAAACATACCAATCCTAATAGGTTCAACCTACTAAGTTTATAGGCTTACACAGGGCAGTATAAACTTCCATCAATTATGATTGTATTGATTTCAGTGTTGGCCGTGTCTATGGACAAGAAAGCTACGCAGGTGAAAACATCACCCGTATTCTGGACCGTCTACTAGATGGATATGACAACCGGTTGCGGCCAGGATCCGGAGGTGGGACTGTCCTAGACCTCTATTCTGATTTATTTTCCTATATCTTACATCTACAGAACTTTTCATTGAATAAGTAGGAAATAGCATAGTTGGGCTATTACATTGTACAGTATTTTTAACTGATTAGATTCTCTAAAATAATTGATTATAGTCTATTTACAGCTTTTCCATATTTTTATGGGCAACAATTAAAATCACTTTATCCTTTTCAGATATGATTACAGAGGTGAAAACAGATATCTTTGTCACCAGCTTTGGACCAGTATCAGATGTGGAAATGGTAAGAGAGACTCAGCATATTTCCACACAGGCTCTCTGTCACATAATGTATGTACATTAGCAACTGTGTCTATATGTTATGTTTACATACAGTTATTACATATGGATGACAACTGAGCTTCTCGTGTGGCGCAGCGGTCTAAGGTACTGCATCTCAGTGCTAGTGGAGTCACTACAGACCCTGGTTCGATTCCAGGCTGTATCACAACCGGTTGTGATTGGGAGTACCATAGGGCGGCGCACAATTGCCCCAGCGTTGTCCGGGTTTGGCCAGGGGAGGCCATCACTGTAAATAAGAATCTGTTCTTAACTGACTTGCCTAGTTAAATAAAGGTTAAATAAAAATAACAAAAATAAAATCTTCCACTGCACAGCTAGCTGCCTTATGGGCAGACTGCTTTATACTGTAGATTTGTCTGCTTGATTAGTCTGTTTCAATACACTAACCAGGGGAGGGTCCTGGCCTGGCAGAATGTTTATTTTAGACTCTAAATCAATATGTCAAGCAAACTGAATACTCAAATGCATTGATGAATGAATATCTATAGGTAGTTATTGTCATAATCATCTCATCATCTCTCTGGACTGGCTTGTTTGAATGGATTTAACTGTAGATTGTTAGTTATAAACACATGTATTATGTCTGTGGTTTGGAGCAGGACCTGCATATCATACTGCACATTCCTCTGGCCTTCTTCAGGACTGTAGAATATACATTCTAGATCCAGAACCTGTCTGGTGATCAGTCATCTAATGCCCGGCCTTCTATCTCCTCCTCAGGAGTACACCATAGACATGTTCTTCCGTCAGACCTGGGTGGACGAGAGGCTGAAGTACGACGGCGCCGTGGAGATCCTGCGTCTCAACAACAAGATGGTGGATAAGATCTGGACACCCGACACGTTCTTCAGGAACTCCAGGAAGTCCATCGCACACAATATGACCACTCCCAACAAGCTGTTTCGCATCATGCAAAACGGGACCGTCCTCTATACCATGAGGTAACCTGAGCCCCGAGCCCCTCCTCCCTGGACTCTCCTGTAGAACCCCTTCACCATGAGGTAGTCCCTCCTCCCTGGACCCTCCTGTAGAACCCCTTCACCATGAGGTAGTCCCTCCTCCCTGGACTCTCCTGTAGAACCTCTTCACCATGAGGTAGCCCCTCCTCCCTGGACCCTCCTGTAGAACCCCTTCACCATGAGGTAGCCCCTCCTCCCTGGACCCTCCTGTAGAACCTCTTCACCATGAGGTAGTCCCTCCTCCCTGGACCCTCCTGTAGAACCCCTTCACCATGAGGTACCTACAGGAAGAAGTGTTTTAAATAAATCCCTTTTTTGTAGCCAATTAAGACTGTCAATTAAGACTGTCAATTAAGACTGTCAATTAAGACAATGAAAAATAAAATTCAGTTGCAGTGCTGCTTTGCACAGAGGAAACCAGTTGTGTTGTACTGTATACACAGTTTTTACACAGATGATGAAATCAGAAGTGTAATATATTCTATGTGTATCTCAGACTAACCATCAGTGCAGAGTGTCCCATGAGTCTCATGGACTTCCCTATGGACGGACATGCCTGTCCTCTCAAGTTCGGCAGCTGTGAGTAGTCAGTCTAGGATCTCCTTTCTCTGGTTCTTTTTCTAAAGGAATTAGGGCTGTCGTATTCATGGAATGTTTTTGGTATTGGAAAAGCAAAAATTTTGAGCAAATTCACGATTAATCGCGATTAATTACAGCAAATCCTGCGACTACATCGATGACATTGCATTTTTTTTATCGTTTGACAACCCTAAAAGTAATTTTGAAGTGATTCATCATAAAAAAAAGTTTGCTTATGGCACTGAAACAGGTAAACTCACATCCTTGTGCTCCAGCTTCCTCAAAACAGTTTGCTCTATACCCCCTTTGTAGTGCACTATTTAAGGAACAGGGACTATTTCAGACGCCTACGATGTCCTGTAGTTTCTGTCAACATTATATATACGAATGTTACGACAACTGAATGAACTTGTTTCTGAATACATCAGATGCATACACGAGCAGTGAGATCACCTTTACCTGGAGGAAGGGTCTGGAAGCTTCTGTAGACTGTCCTCAGGAGTCTATCAGTCTGCTGCAGTATGACCTGGTGGGACAGAGGTTATCCACGGAGACATTCAAGTCCAACACAGGTCAGGACCCACTGTAGGAAAGAGGGAGAGAGAGAAAGAGGTAGAGAGAGAGACTATTTGTACATTGCTATACTACACTATTACACTACTACACTACTACATTACACTGCTACACACACCACTACAGTACTACTACACTACACTACTACACTACACTACTGCTACACTACTACACTACTACATTACACTACTACACTACTACATTACACTACTACACTACTACACTACTACACTACTACACTACACTACTACACTACTACACTACTACACTACACTACTACAACACTACACTACTACATTACACTATTACACTACTACATTACACTAATACACTACTACACTACTACACTACTACACTACTACACTACACTACTACATTACACTACTACACTACTACACTACTACATTACACCACTACACTACTACACTACTACACTACAACATACTACACTACACTACTACACTACTACACTATTACACTACTACACTACACTACTACACTACACAACTACATTACACTACTACACTACTACACTACTACACTATTACACTACTACACTACACTACTACACTACTGCACTACACTACTACATTACACTACTACACTACACTACTACACTACACTACTACACTACTACACTACTACACTACTACACTATTACACTACTACACTACACTACTACACACACCATGACACTACACTACTACACTACTACAGTACACTACTACACTACATTACTACACTACTACATTACACTACTACACTACACTACTACACTACTGCACTACACTACTACATTACACTACTACACTACACTACTACACACAACACTACACTACTACACTACACTACTACACTACACTACTACACTACACTACTACACTACACTACTACACTACACTACACTACTACACTACTACACTACTACACTACTACACTACACTACTACACTACTACACTACACTACTACACTACACTACTACACTACTACATTACACTACTACACTACACTACTACACACACCACTACACTACACTACTACACTACTACACTACACTACTACAATACTACATTACACTACTACACTACACTACTACACTACACTACTACACTACTACATTACACTACTACACTACACTACTACACACAACACTACACTACACTACTACACTACTACACTACACTACTACACTACACTACTACAATACTACATTACACTACTACACTACACTACTACACAACACTACTACACTACTACACTACTACACTACACTACTACACTACTACACTACTACACTACACTACACTACACTACAATACCACATTACACTACTACACTACACTACTACACTACACTACTACACTACTACACTACTACACTACACTACTACACTACACTACTACACTACTACACTACACTACACTACACTACAATACCACATTACACTACTACACTACACTACTACACTACTACATTACACTACTACACTACACTACACTACACTACTACACTACACTACTACACTACACTACTACACTACTACACTACTGCTACACCACTACATTACACTACTACACTACACTACACTACACTACACTACACTACTACACTACTACTCTACTACACTACACTACTACACTACACTACTACACTACTACACTACTGCTACACCACTACATTACACTACTACACTACACTACACTACACTACTACACTACTACACACAACATTACACTACACTACTACACTACTACAATACTACATTACACTACTACACACAACACTACACTACTACACTACACTACTACACTACACTACTACACTACACTACTACACTACTACACTACTACACTACTACAATACTACACTACACTACTACACTACACTACTACACTACGACACTACACTACTACACTACACTACTACAACACTACACTACTACACTACACTATTACACTACACTACTGCTACACTACTACAATACTACACTATTACACTACACTACTACACTACTCTACTACACTACTACACTACTCTACTACACTACTACATTACATTGCTACACTACTACACTACTACACTACATTACACTACACTACACGATTACACTACACTACACTACACTACACTACACTACTACAACACTACACTACACTACTACACTACACTACTACAACACTACACTACTACACTACACTATTACACTACACTACTGCTACACTACTACAACACTACACTACTACACTACACTACTACACTACTACACTACACTACTACACTACACTACTACACTACTACACTACACTACTACACTACTACATCACACTATTACACCACACTACACTACACTCCCTTCCTCTCTCCCCCTCTCTCTTTACCTCCCCTCTCTCCCCTCTTCTCTCCCTCTGCACCCCACCTCTTCTCTGTTATTCTGTAACCTCCTACCCTGAGACAGAGCAGATCAGAGACAAGTAGGGGGCTGTTATTTTCTGATCTGCTCTGTCTCAGGATAGAGGTTATTCTTCTCTGATCTGTCTCAGGGTAGGGGGGCAGTCAGATATCTTCACTATATGTCTCTAATTGGTTATATCTCTACAGCCTTTCCAGGTCCAAGGACACCCAAGGACATTCCTCTCCTCATCCTCTCTCTCTTCTCCCTCCACATCTTCTCCTTTCCCATATCATTGTTGTGGTCTGTCTCACCGCTGCTCTCTACTGATACTTATTCTGTTTATCTTCCAGGTTTCTACTCTGTCATGGTAGTCCATTTTCTACTACAGAGGAAGCTAGGCTACTACCTGATTCAGACGTACATCCCTCTGATTATGGTGGTGGTGCTGTCACAAGTAGCCTTCTGGATCAACAAAGAGTCTGTCCCTGCACGCACTGTGGCTGGTATGATTACAACCCTCTGTCCCTGTGGTTGGTATGATTACAAACCTCTGTCCTTGTGGTTGGTATGATGACAACCCTCTGTCCCTGTGGTTGGTATGATTACAACTCTCTGTCCCTGTGGTTGGTATGATGACAACCCTCTGTCCCTGTGGTTGGTATGATTACAACTCTCTGTCCCTGTGGTTGGTATGATTACAACCCTCTGTCCCTGTGGTTGGTAGGATTACAACCCTCTGTACCTGTGGTTGGTATGATTACAACCCTCTGTCCCTGTGGTTGGTATGATTACAAACCTCTGTCCCTGTGGTTGGTATGATGACAACCCTCTGTCCCTGTGGTTGGTATGATTACAACTCTCTGTCCCTGTGGTTGGTATGATTACAACCCTCTGTCCCTGTGGTTGGTATGATTACAACTCTCTGTCCCTGTGGTTGGTATGATTTCAACCCTCTGTCCCTGTGGTTGGTATGATCACACCCTGGTTTTGTTTGGTCAGGGTGTGATGTGGGTGGGCATTCTATGTTGTATGTCTAGGTTGTCTATTTCTGTGTTTGGCCTGATGTGGTTCCCAATCAGAGGCAGCTGTCTATCGTTGTCTCTGATTGGGAGCTATACTTAGGTAGCCTGTTTTCCATTGTGTGTTGTGGGTGATTGTTTTCTGTTTGTGCGTATTGCTTGCAGAACTGTTTCGTTTTCGCTCTTTATTATTTTTTGTCAATTCAGTGTTCAGTTTAATTTGTTTATTAAAATGAACACGTACCACGCCGCACCTTGGTCCTCCTCTCCTTCCACCAACGAGAATCGTTACAGAATCACCCACCAACCAAAGACCAAGCAGCGTGGTAACCAGGAGCAGAGAGTTCTGGACTCCTGGACTCGGGAGGAAATTTTGGACGGCAAAGGACCCTGGGCACAGCCGGGGGAGTATCGCCATCCGAAAAAGGAGCTGGAGGCAGCTAGAGCAGAGCGGCCCCACTACGAGGAATTGGCGCGAGGTAACGGGCACGAGAGGCAGCCCCAGAATCTTTTTTTTTGGGGGGGGGGGGGGGCACACGGGTAGATTGGCGGACTCAGGTAGGAGACCTGAGCCAACTCCCCGTGCTTACCGTGGTGAGAGAGTGACTGGGCAGGCCCCGTGTTATGCGGAGAAGCGCAAGGTGTCCCAGGTGCGCACGCATTGCCCAGTGCGCTACATCACAGCTCCTCGAATCGGCCGGGCTAGAGTGGGCATCGAGCCAGGAGGGATGATGCCGGCTCAGCGCATCTGGTCTCCAGTGCGTCTCCTCGGCCCGGGGTATACTGCACCAGCCCTACGCACGGTGTCTCCAGTTCGACAGCATAGCCCAGTGGGGCCTGTTCCAACTCCCCGCACTTGCCCGGCTACAGGGGGGATCCAGCCAGGACGAGTGGTGCTAGCTCTGCGCTCGAGACCGCCAGTGCGCCTCCACGGTCCAGTGCATCCGGTGCCTCGGCCAAGGACAAGGCCTGCTGCATGTCTCCCCAGCCTGGTGAGTTCTGAGTCTGTGCTAAGCACTAACCCTCCTGCATGTCTCCCCAGCCTGGTGAGTCCTGTGCCTTTTCCCAGAGCCAGGTCTTCTGTGTGTCTCTCCAATCCAGTGATAATCCATGGCACGAAGCCTCCAGTGGTGATCTATGGCACGAAGCCTCCAGTGATGATCCATGGCACGAAGCCTCCAGTGATAATCCATGGCAAGAAGCCTCCAGTGATAATCCATGGCACGAAGCCTCCAGTGATGATCTATGGCAAGAAGCCTCCAGTGATAATCCATGGCACAAGGCCTCCAGTGATGATCCATGGCACGAAGCCTCCAGTGATGATCCATGGCACGAATCCTCCAGTGATGATCCATGGCACAAAGCCTCCAGTGATGATCTATGGCAAGAAGCCTCCAGTGATAATCCATGGCACAAGGCCTCCAGTGATGATCCATGGCACGAAGCCTCCAGTGATGATCCATGGCACGAAGCCTCAAGTGATGATCCATGGCACGAAGCCTCCAGTGATGATCCATGGCACGAAGCCTTCAGTGATGATCCATGGCACGAAGCCTCCAGTGATGATCTATGGCAAGAAGCCTCCAGTGATAATCCATGGCACAAGGCCTCCAGTGATGATCCATGGCACGAAGCCTCCAGTGATGATCCATGGCACGAAGCCTCAAGTGATGATCCATGGCACGAAGCCTCCAGTGATGATCCATGGCACGAAGCCTCCTGTGAGGATCCATGGCACGAAGCCTCCGGTGAGGATCCATGGCACGAAGCCTCCAGCGACGCCCTCTAGTCCGGAGCCTCCAACAACGCCCTCTAGTCCGGAAGCCTCCTGCGACGCCCTCTAGTCCGGAGCAGCCGGAGTTTCCCTCCAGTCAGGAGCTGCCAGAGCCACTCGTCTGTCCTGAGCTGCCAGAGCCTCCCGTCTGTCCTGAGCTGCCAGAGCCGCCCGTCTGTCCTGAGCTGCCAGAGCCACCCGGCTGTCCTGAGCTGCCAGAGCCGCCCGTCTGTCCTGAGCTGCCAGAGCCGCCCGTCTGTCCTGAGCTGCCAGAGCCGCCCGCCAGTCAGGAGTCGCCCTTCACTCCAGGGCGGCCGGAGTCGCCCTTCACTCCGGCGCAGCCGGAATCTCCCGCCTGTCCGGCGCTGCCGGAGTCTTCCGTCTATTCGGGGCCCGCTGATAGGGTCCCCAGTCCAGGGTCGGCGGCAAGGGTCGCCGCTCCAATGGCACCACCTAAGTGGGCTAAGACTATGGTGGAGTGGGATCCACGTCCCGTGCCAGAGCCGCCACCGCGGACAGATGCCCACCCAGACCCTCCCCTATAGGTTCAGGTTTTGCGGCCAGAGTCCGCACCTTTGGGGGGGAGGGTACTGTCAAGCCCTGACCATAGATTGCTTTGTATGTTTCTATGTTTTGTTTGGTCAGGGTGTGATGTGGGTGGGCATTCTATGTTGCATGTCTGGTATGGTTCTCAATCAGAGGCAGCTGTCTATCGTTGTCTCTGATTGAGAGCCAGACTTAGGTAGCCTGTTTTCCCACTTGCGTTTGTGGGTGGTTATTTTCTGGTTAGTGTTTGTTGCACCTGTCACAACTGTTCGTTGGTCGTTTTGTTGTTTTTGTTTGTGTTTCATCTTATTTAAAAGTATTATGGATACGTACCACGCTGAACTTTGGTCCTCCTCTCCTTCTCCCGACGACAATCGTTACATCTATGTCACGTCCTGACCATAGAAAGCTTTTATTTTCTATGGTAGAGTAGGTCAGGGCGTGACTGGGGGGTTGTTCTAGTTTATATTTTCTATGTGGGGTTCTAGGTTTATTTTCTATGTTGGTGATTTGTATGATCCCCAATTAGAGGCAGCTGGCTATCGTTGTCTCTAATTGGGGATCATACTTAAGGAGCATTTTTTCCACCTGTGGGTTATGGGATATTGTTTATGTTTAGTTGCCTGTTAGCACTGCATTGTTAGTCACGTTTCGTTTATTCTTTATTTGTTTTGTCTTTGCTAAAGTTTCACTTTATTCTTTAATAAATATGTGGAACTCTACATACGCTGCGCCTTGGTCCGACAATCATTCAAGCGTTCGTGACAACCTAGAAGACTAAATAAACCAATGCGCAAAACAGAATAATGTCATAGATCGATAGAATGAATGTTTCAATCTAGTTGACATCGGTAAAGTTTTCTCTGTCATCTTTCCTGGAGCAAAGACATTTAGGGACCGGGGAGAAAATAAAATACCCCCCCCCCCCCCCCCCCCCAAAAAAATGTGACATCACGTCAACGTTTGCTACGTTAAAAAAATGAATTAGA
>NC_092092.1:78573758-78623758 GCF_045679555.1 Salvelinus alpinus
CTTTAGATATTTTTGTCAGATGTTACTATGTAATACTGAAGTATAATTACAAGCTTCTCATAAGTGTCAAAGGCTTTTATTGACAATTACATGAAGTTGATACAAAGAGTCAATATTTGCACTGTTGACCCTTCATTTTCAAGACCTCTGCAATCCACCCTGGCATGCTGTCAATTAACTTCTGGGCCACATCCTGACTGATGGCAGCCCATTCTTGCATAATCAATGCTTGGAGTTTGTCAGAATTTGTGGGTTTTTGTTTGTCCACCCGCCTCTGAGGAATGGGATTAAGTTCTGGGGAGTTTCCTGGCCATGGACCCAAAATGTTGATGTTTTGTTCCCTGAGCCACTTAGTTAGCACTTTTGCCTTATTGCAAGGTGCTCCATCATGCTGGAAAAGGCATTGTTCATCACCAAGCTGTTCCTGGATGGTTGGGAGAAGTTGCTCTCGGAGGATGTGTTGGTACCATTCTTTATTCATGACTGTGTTCTTAGGCAAAATTGTGAGTGAGCCCACTCCCTTGGCTGAGAAGAAACCCCACACATGAATGGTCTCAGGATGCTTTACTGTTGGCATGACACAGGACTGATGGTAGCACTCACCTTGTCTTCTCCGGACAAGCTTTTTTACAGATGCCCCAAACAATCGGAAAGGGGATTCATCAGAGAAAAGGACTTTACCCCAGTCCTCAGCAGTCCAATCCCTGTACCTTTTGCAGAATATCAGTCTCTGGCTTCTTTGCTGTGGCTTCTTTGCTGCCCTTCTTGACACCAGGCCATCCTCCAAAAGTCTTCGCCTCACTGTGCGTGCAGATGCACTCACACCTGCCTGCTGCCATTCCTGAGCAAGCTCTGTACTGGTGGTGCCCCGATCCCGCAGCTGAATCAACTTTAGGAGACGGCCCTGGCGCTTGCTGGACTTTCTTGGGCGCCCTGAAGCCTTCTTCACAACAATTGAACCGCTCTCCTTGAAGTTCCTGATGATCCGATAAATGGTTGATTTAGGTGCAATCTTACTGGCAGCAATATCCTTGCCTGTGAAGCCATTTTTGTGCGAAGCAATGATGACGGCACGTGTTTCCTTACAAGGAACCATTGTTGACAGAGGAAGAACAATGATTCCAAGCACCACCCTCCTTTTGAAGCTTCCAGTCTGTTATTCGAACTCAATCAGCATGACAGAGTGATCTCCAGCCTTGTCCTCGTCAACACTCACACCTGTGTTAACGAGAGAATCACTGACATGATGTCAGCTGTTCCTTTTGTGGCAGGGCTGAAATGCAGTGGAAATGTTTTTGAGGATTCAGTTCATTTGCATGGCAAAGAGGGACTTTGCAATTCATCTGATCACTCTTCATAACATTCTGGAGTATATGAAAATTGCTATCATACAAACTGAGGCAGCAGACATTGTGAAAATGTATATTTGTGTCATTCTCAAAACTTTTTGCCCCACTGTACATATATTTATATATGTTCTCTACTTCAGTAGCATCCTACTCCATGATTCCATGGTAGATCTTCTAGATAGGGAATTCTACCACATTAATGATCCCTGTTGTCTGTTCTCTTTAATCCTCTACCCCACCCCCCCCCTCCTTTACCTCCACCCCTCCTCTACCTCCACCCCACCCCACCCTCCTCTACCTCCACCCCTCCTCTACCTCCACCCCACCCTCCTCTACCTCCACCCCTCCTCTACCTCCACCCCACCCCACCCTCCTCTACCTCCACCCCTCCTCTACCTCCACCCCACCCCACCCTCCTCTACCTCCACCCCTCATCTACCTCCACCCCACCCCACCCTCCCCTACCTCCTCTACCTCCACCCCTCCTCTACCTCCTCTACCTCCACCCCTCCTCTACCTCCACACCACCCCTCCTCTACCTCCACCCCTCCTCTACCTCCACCCCTCCTCTACCTCCACCCCTCATCTACCTCCACCCCTCCTCTACCTCCACCCCCCCTTTACCTGCACCCCTCCTCCACCCCACCCTCCTCTACCTCCTCTACCTCCACTCCACCCCACCCTCCTCTACCTCCACCCCTCCTCCACCCCACACCACCCCTCCTCTACCTCCACCCCTCCTCCACCCCACCCCACCCCTCCTCTACCTCCACCCCTCCTCCACCCCACTCCACCCCTCCTCTACCTCCACCCCTCCTTTACCTCCCCCCTCCTCCACCCCACCCCACCCCTCCTCTACCTCTACCTCCACCCCTCCTCTACCTCCACCCCACCCCTCCTCTACCTCCACCCCTCCTCTACCTCCTCTACCTCCACCCCATCCCACCCCTCCTCTACCTCCACCCCTCCTCTACCTCCACCCCTCCTCTACCTCCTCTACCTCCACCCCACCCCACCCCACCCCTCCTCCACCCCACCCTCCTCTACCTCCACCCCCCCCCCCTCTTCCCCTAACTCTAACCCTCCTCTACCTCCACCCCACCCCTCCTCTACCTCCACCCCTCCCCCTCTTCCCCTAACCCTCCTCTACCTCCACCCCACCCTCCTCTACCTCCACCCCTCCCCCTCTTCCCCCACCCCTTCTCTACCTCCACCCCACCCTCCTCTACCTCCACCCCTCCCCCTCTTCCCCTAACCCTCCTCTACCTCCACCCCTCCCCCTCTTCCCCCACCCCTCCTCCACCCCTCCTCTACCTCCACCCCACCCCTCCTCTACCTCCACCCCTCCTCTACCTCCACCCCACCCCTCCTCTACCTCCACCACACCCTCCTCTACCTCACCCCTCCTCCACCCCACCCCTCCTCTACCTCCACCCATCCTCCACCCCACCCCACCCCACCCCTCCTCTACCTCCACCCCTCCTCTACCTCCACCCCTCCTCTACCTCCACCCCACCCCTCCTCTACCTCCACCCCTCCTCTACCTCCACCCCACCCCTCCTCTACCTCCACCCCTCCTCTTCCTCCACCCCTCCTCTACCTCCACCCCTCCTCCACCCCACCCTCCTCTACCTCCACACCTTCTTTTCCTCCACCCCTCCTCTACCTCCACTCCTAACCTTCCTCTACCCCCACCCCACCCCCCTCTACCTCCACCCCACCCCCCCTCTACCTCCACTCCTCCTCTACCTCCACCCCTCCTCTACCTCCACTCCTCCTCTACCTCCACCCCACCCTCCTCTACCTCCACTCCTCCTCTACCTCCACCCCACCCCTCCTCTACCTCCACCCTCTCTACCTCCACCCCACCCCTCCTCTACCTCCACTCCTCCTCTACCTCCACCCCACCCTCCTCTACCTCCACCCCTCCCCCTCTTCCACTAACCTTCCTCTACCTCCACCCCTCCCCCCTCTTCCCCTAACCCTCCTCCACCTCCACCCCTCCCCCCTCTTCCCCTAACCTTCCTCTACCTCCACCCCTCCCCCTCTTCCCCTCCACCCTAACCCTCCTCTACCTCCACCCCACCCCTCCTCTACCTCCACTCCTCCTCTACCTCCACCCCACCCCTCCTCTACCTCCACTCCTCCTCTACCTCCACCCCACCCTCCTCTACCTCCACTCCTCCTCTACCTCCACCCCACCCCTCCTCTACCTCCACTCCTCCTCTACCTCCACCCCACCCCTCCTCTACCTCCACTCCTCCTCTACCTCCACCCCACCTCCTCTACCTCCACCCCTCCCCCTCTTCCCCTAACCTTCCTTTACCTCCACCCCTCCCCCCTCTTCACCTAACCCTCCTCCACCTCCACCCCTCCCCCTCTTCCCCTAACCTTCCTCTACCTCCACTCCTCCTCTACCTCCACCCCACCCCTCCTCTACCTCCACTCCTCCTCTACCTCCACCCCACCCCTCCTCTACCTCCACTCCTCCTCTACCTCCACCCCACCCTCCTCTACCTCCACCCCTCCCCCTCTTCCCCCACCCCTCCTCTACCTCCACTCCTCCTCTACCTCCACCCCACCCTCCTCTACCTCCACCCCTCCCCCTCTTCCCCCACCCCTCCTCTACCTCCACCCCACCCCTCCTCTACCTCCACCCCTCCCCCCTCTTCCCCTAACCCTCCTCTACCTCCACCCCTCCCCCTCTTCCCCTAACCCTAACCCTCCTCTACCTCCACCCCACCCCTCCTCTACCTCCACCCCTCCCCCTCTTCCCCTAACCCTCCTCTACCTCCACCCCTCCCCCTCTTCCCCTAACCCTAACCCTCCTCTACCCCCACCCCACCCCTCCTCTACCTCCACCCCTCCCCCCTCTTCCCCTAACCCTCCTCTACCTCCACCCCTCCCCCTCTTCCCCTAACCCTCCTCTACCTCCACCCCACCCCTCCTCTACCTCCACTCCTCCTCTACCACCACCCCACCCTCCTCTACCTCCACCCCTCCCCCTATTCCCCTAACCCTCCTCTACCTCCACCCCTCCCCCTCTTCCCCCACCCCACCCCTCCTCTACCTCCACCCCTCCCCCTCTTCCCCTAACCCTCCTCTACCTCCACCCCTCCCCCTCTTCCCCTAACCCTCCTCTACCTCCACCCCTCCCCCCTCTTCCCCTAACCCTCCTCTACCTCCACCCCTCCCCCTCTTCCCCCACCCTCCTCTACCTCCACCCCTCCCCCTCTTCCCCCACCCTCCTCTACCTCCACCCCTCCCCCTCTTCCCCCACCCCTCCTCTACCTCCACCCCTCCCCCCTCTTCCCCTAACCCTCCTCTACCTCCACCCCTCCCCCTCTTCCTCTAACCCTCCTCTACCTCCACCCCTCCCCCTCTTCCTCTAACCCTCCTCTACCTCCACCCCTCCCCCTCTTCCTCTAACCCTCCTCTACCTCCACCCCTCCCCCCTCTTCCCCTAACCCTCCTCTACCTCCACCCCTCCCCCCTCTTCCCCTAACCCTCCTCTACCTCCACCCCTCCCCCCTCTTCCCCTAACCCTCCTCTACCTCCACCCCTCCCCCTCTTCCCCCACCCTCTTCTACCTCCACCCCTCCCCCCTCTTCCCCCACCCTCCTCTACCTCCACCCCTCCCCCTCTTCCCCCACCCCTCCTCTACCTCCACCCCTCCCCCCTCTTCCCCTAACCCTCCTCTACCTCCACCCCTCCCCCTCTTCCTCTAACCCTCCTCTACCTCCACCCCTCCCCCTCTTCCTCTAACCCTCCTCTACCTCCACCCCTCCCCCTCTTCCTCTAACCCTCCTCTACCTCCACCCCTCCCCCTCTTCCTCTAACCCTCCTCTATGTCCACCCCTCCCCCTCTTCCTCTAACCCTCCTCTACCTCCACCCCTCCCCCTCTTCCTCTAACCCTCCTCTACCTCCACCCCTCCCCCTCTTCCTCTAACCCTCCTCTACCTCCACCCCTCCCCCTCTTCCTCTAACCCTCCTCTACCTCCACCCCTCCCCTCTTCTACCCCTCCTCTACCTCCACCCCTCCTCTACCTTCCACCCCTTACCCTCCACCCCTAACCCTCCACCCCTAACCCTTCACCATCACCCCACCCTGTTCCCCCAGCCCCTCTCAGAGAGAGGGGGCCTGAAGAAGAGATATAACTCCATATCCCAGAGTGAGATGGACACTGGCCCCTCGGTGCCCATCTTCCTGCAGCAGGGTTCAGCTGTGCCCCCCATCCCAGCACTGGCTGGCACCAGCCCAATAGACCAGTACTCCCGCATCATGTTCCCCCTGGCCTTCGCACTCTTCAACCTCTTCTACTGGATCATATACTTGGGCAAGGACACCATGGAACAGGCCAGGTATGGGTTAATAAACTCTCTATTAGGACAGCATGGAACAGGCCAGGTATTTATTCATAAAGTCTCTATTCTGTTCTGTTATGACAGCATGGAACAGGCCAATATTCTATGACTCTCAAACTCAACTCTGGACCTCAAAGAAAGGTTCCACTGTGTATTTTTCATTGTTCATCTATAATCAGGGTCTGATTTAGACCTGGGACACCAGGTGTGTGAAATGAATTATCAGGTAGAACAGTGAACCAGAAGGCTCCGGACCTCAGAATTGAATACGCCTGGTCAATAACGTTAAAATACTGGTGTGTCGTTGCAATGATAAACAGATAATGTATGACTTGTTGATCACAGAACAAAACATTGCACTTTTAAAATGTGATTTTATGTTCGCACCTTCTCATCTGTGTTACTGACGACTGACCGTTTGTTTTGCCTAAGTTGAAATATGTGTTTGATTAGCTGTAGTGTTGACAATTAACAGTAATGAGGGATGCTTGTTGTACTTCACTGTTTACAGCTTTATATTTGACTATTTCATATCCACAACACAGAATTGTGTAATTCACTGTCAGTCTCCCAAATGGCACCCCATTCCCTATATAGTGCACTACTGTTGACCAGGGCCCATAGGGTAGTGTACTACTGTTGACCAGGGCCCATAGGGTAGTGTACTACTGTTGACCAGGGCCCATAGGGTAGTGTACTACTGTTGACCAGGGCCCATAGGGTAGTGTACTACTGTTGACCAGGGCCCATAGGGTAGTGTACTACTGTTGACCAGGGCCCATAGGGTAGTGCACTACTGTTGACCAGGGCCCATAGGGTAGTGTACTACTGTTGACAAGGACCCATAGGGTAGTGCACTACTATTGACCAGGGCCCATAGGGTAGTGTACTACTGTTGACAAGGACCCATAGGGTAGTGCACTACTATTGACCAGGGCCCATAGGGTAGTGTACTACTGTTGACAAGGGCCCATATTTTAGTGTACTACTGTTGACCAGGACCCATAGGTTAGTGTACTACTGTTGACAAGGACCCATAGGGTAGTGTACTACTGTTGACCAGGGCCCATAGGGTAGTGTACTACTGTTGACCAGGGCCCATAGGGTAGTGTACTACTGTTGACCAGGGCTCATAGGGTAGTGTACTACTATTGACCAGGGCCCATAGGGTAGTGTACTACTGTTGACCAGGGCCCATAGGGTAGTGCACTACTGTTGACCAGGGCCCATAGGGTAGTGTACTACTGTTGACAAGGACCCATAGGGTAGTGCACTACTATTGACCAGGGCCCATAGGGTAGTGTACTACTGTTGACAAGGACCCATAGGGTAGTGCACTACTATTGACCAGGGCCCATAGGGTAGTGTACTACTGTTGACAAGGGCCCATAGGTTAGTGTACTACTGTTGACAAGGGCCCATAGGTTAGTGTACTACTGTTGACAAGGGCCCATAGGTTAGTGTACTACTGTTGACAAGGACCCATAGGTTAGTGTACTACTGTTGACCAGGGCTCATAGGTTAGCATTTGGAACACAGTATTTCAACTGCATATTTGACCGTTCTGAATCTGTATCCACAACACAGACCTACTGTATGTAACTCTGCCTTCTGCTCTCTGATGATGAGCTGCAGCAGCAAAACAATTAATACCCACTGTTTTTGTCAAAGACTTTTATCCAGACAGTAAAGACATGAATAACATCTGACGCTGGAACAGCCCCACGAGTTGTAGACACAAAAGGGGAAGAGGGTCGCTAGCTGGAGGATGTTAGATGGTTCTGTTGGAGGGAGGGAGGGAGGGAGGGAGAGAGAGAGAGAGAGAGAGAGAGAGAGAGAGAGAGAGAGAGAGAGAGAGAGAGAGAGAGAGAGAGAGAGAGAGAGAGAGAGAGAGAGAGAGAGAGAGAGAGAGAGAGAGATAGAAAGCGAGAGAGAGAGAGAGAGAGAGAGAGAGAGAGAGAGAGAGAGAGAGAGAGAGAGAGAGAGAGAGAGAGAGAGAGAGAGAGAGAGAGAGAGAGAGAGAGGAGAGAGAGAGAGCTTTTGTATATTATCTACCTCACTTGCTTTGGCAATGTTAACACATGTTTCCCATGCCAATAAAGCCCCTTGAATTGAATTGAATTGAATTGAGAGAGAGAGAGAGAGAGAGAGAGAGAGAGAGAGAGAGAGAGAGAGAGAGAGAGAGTTTATTTATTTTAACTTGTGTGCTTTAACCATTTGTACATTGTTACAACACTGTATATATATAATATGACATTTGTCATGTCTTTATTGTTTTGAAACTTCTGTATGTGTAATGTTTACTGTTAATTTTTATTGTTTATTTCACTTTTGTATATTATCTACCTCACTTGCTTTGGCAATGTTAACACATGTTTCCCATGCCAATAAAGCCCCTTGAATTGAATTGAATTGAGAGAGAGATAGATAGAAAGCGAGAGAGAGAGAGAGAGAGAGAGAGAGAGAGAGAGAGAGAGAGAGAGAGAGAGAGAGAGAGAGAGAGAGAGAGAGAGAGAGAGAGAGAGAGAGAGAGAGAGAGAGAGAGAGAGAGAGGGGACAGAGAGGGACACAGAGATAGAGAGAGAGAGAGAGACACAGAGAGAGAGAGAGAGAGACAGAGAGAGAGAGAGAGAGAGAGAGAGAGAGAGAGAGAGAGAGAGAGAGAGAGAGAGAGAGAGAGAGAGAGAGAGAGAGAGAGAGACACAGAGAGAGAGAGAGAGAGAGACACAGAGAGAGAGAGAGAGAGAGAGAGGCTTCTATCAGTACAGCACAAGGCATAGAAAAGGAGCTCAATTAATTTGTAAAGAGAAAATGTGCATCAAACAGTCACCTCTCGTTTTACATAAGGTTTACCTGGGGGCTGGCAAAAACCCAGCCAGTGCTTGCATCCCAATGGCACCATATTCCCTATGTAGTGCACTACTTTTGACCAGAGCTTTTGTCAGAAGTAGTGCACTACATAGGGAATAGGGTGCAGACAGTAATTTGAGTAATAATGCTCCTTCTCCACGGGGAGTGGATCTGAGAGTCAGAGAAACCCCTGCTTGTTACGTTGTAACACTAGACACATAAAAAACAACTATTCCCTTTCCTCCTCTTATAACTGAGACACTTAGAGAACACAAAGCTCCGTGTCTGACTGAGAGACGGAGACGCACACACAACCACACACACACACACACACACACACACACACACACACACACACACACACACACACACACACACACACACACACACACACACACACACACACACACACACACACACACACACACACACACACACACACACACACACACACACACACACATGTACATACACGCATACAGTATCAAAAGTTTGGACACACCTACTCATTCCAGGGTTTTTCTTTATTTTTACCTGGAATGCATTTCAATTAACAGGTGTGCCAAGTTAAACGTTCATTTGTGGAAGTTCTTTCCTTCTTAATGCGTTTGAGCCAATCTGTTGTGTTGTGACAAGGTAGGGGTGGTGTACAGAAGATGGCCCTATTTGGTAAAATATCAAGTCTATATTATGGCAAGAACAGCTCAAATAAGCAAAGAGAAATGACAGTCCATCATTACTTTAAGACAGGAAAGTCAGTCAATCCAGAAAATTTCAGGAACTTTGAAAGTTTCTTAAAGTGCAGTCACAATAACCGTCATGCGCTATGATGAAACTGGCTCTCATGAGGACCACCACAGGAAAGGAAGACCCAGAGTTACCTCTGCTGCAGAGGACACGTTCCTTAGAGTTACCAGCCTCAGAAATTACAGCCCAAATAAATGCTTCAGAGTTCAAGTAACAGACACATCTCAACATCAACTGTTCAGAGGATACTGGGTGAATCAGGCCTTCATGGTCGAATTTGTGCAACAAAACCACTACTAAAGGACACCAATAAAAGAAGAGACTTGCCTCGGCCAAAAACACAAGCAATGGACATTAGACGGGTGGAAATCTGTCCTGTGGTCTAATGAGTCCAAATGTGAGATTTTGGGTTCCAACCGCCATGTCTTTTTGAGACACAGAGTAGGTGAACGGATGATCTCCGCATGTATAGTATAGTTCCCACCGTGAAGCATGGAGGAGGAGGTGTGATGGTGTTGGGGTGCTTTGCCGGTGTCACTGATTTAAAATGTGTTATTCTACAATGTAGAAAATAGTAAAAATAAAGAAAAACCCTTGAATGAGTAGGTGTGTCCAAACTGTACTTACAGTACATATAGATGATACAGAGACAAGAGGGAGAGAGACTACAGAGCGACAGAGATACTACAGTTGGACTTACGAGAGACTACAGAGAGGTAGTGAGACGCTACAGAGACACTACAGAGAGACTACAAATAGATAGCGAGAGACTACAGAGATATACTGAGAGACTACAGAGAGACTACAGAGAGATAGCGAGAAACTACAGAGAGATTGTGAGAAACTACAGAGAGATAGCGAGAAACTACAGAGAGATAATGAGAAACTACAGAGAGATAGTGAGAAACTACAGAGAGATAGTGAGAAACCACAGAGAGATAGCGAGAAACCACAGAGAGATAGCTAAAAACTACAGGGAGATAGTGAGAGACTACATAGATATACTGAGAGACTACAGAGAGACTACAGAGAGATAGCGAGAAACTACAGAGAGATTGTGAGAAACTACAGAGAGATATCGAGAAACTACAGAGAGATAGCTAAAAACTACAGAGAGATAATGAGAAACTACAGAGAGATAGCGAGAAACTACAGAGAGATAGTGAGAAACTACAGAGAGATAGTGAGAAACCACAGAGAGATAGCGAGAAACCACAGAGAGATAGCTAAAAAAAACTGCAGGGAGATAGTGAGAGACTACAGAGAGATAGCGAGAGACTACTGAGAGATAGTGAGAGACTACTGAGGGATAGCAACAGACTGCAGAGAGACTACAGAGAGACTACAGAGAGGCTACAAATAGATAGTGAGAGACTACAGAGAGATAGCAAGAGACTACAGAGAAATAGTGAGAGACTACAGACAGACTACAGATAGATAGCGAGAGACTACAGAGAAACCACAGAGAGACACAGAGAGACCACAGAGAGACACAGAGAGACAACAGAGAGACTACAGAGATGGAGAGAAAGAGAAGAGAGAGAAAAGTGGAGAGATGATGAAGAGACATGAGGGAGAGAGACTGTACAGAGAGAAGAGAGCGAGAAACACACACACACACACACACACACACACACACACACACACACACACACACACACACACACACACACACACACACACACACACACACACACACACACACACACACACACACACACACACACACACACACACACACACACACACACACACACACACACACACACAGGGAGCAGTCGTTACGTAAGAGTGTGGAGTGTAAATCTGCCCATCATGTTCCTGTCAGAATGTTGATGCTTGTTCTGTTGAGAACGTTCTGCACTACCAGGACAGAGACAAGATGGTGGACCCTGCTTTAGCTACTGGAACTGATGTCTTAAAACTTAAGTTTTCAAGTGTATATTCAGAGGACAGAGGGCATAGCGTCTCTGACTTGGTACCCTTTGAAGTATATATAGAGAGAACATTACTGTAATTTACAGTATATCATTGTCAGTGAAAGATATCAACCTCTTTAAACTTTCTCTCTGTGTGTTTCTGTCTCTGTGTGTGTCTGTCTCTGTGTGTTTCTGTCTCTGTGTGTGTCTGTCTCTGTGTGTTTCTGTCTCTGTGTGTTTCTGTCTCTGTGTGTGTCTGTCTCTGTGTGTGTCTGTCTCTGTGTGTTTCTGTCTCTGTGTGTGTCTGTCTCTGTGTGTTTCTGTCTCTGTGTGTGTCTGTCTCTGTGTGTTTCTGTGTGTTTCTGTCTCTGTGTGTTTCTGTCTCTGTGTGTGTCTGTCTCTGTGTGTGTCTGTCTCTGTGTGTGTCTGTCTCTGTGTGTTTCTGTCTCTGTGTGTTTCTGTCTCTGTGTGTGTCTGTCTCTGTGTGTGTCTGTCTCTGTGTGTTTCTGTCTCTGTGTGTTTCTGTCTCTGTGTGTTTCTGTCTCTGTGTGTGTCTGTCTCTGTGTGTTTCTGTCTCTGTGTGTTTCTGTCTCTGTGTGTTTCTGTCTCTGTGTGTGTCTGTCTCTGTGTGTTTCTGTCTCTGTGTGTGTCTGTCTCTGTGTGTTTCTGTCTCTGTGTGTTTCTGTCTCTGTGTGTTTCTGTCTCTGTGTGTTTCTGTCTCTGTGTGTTTCTGTCTCTGTGTGTTTCTGTCTCTGTGTGTTTCTGTCTCTGTGTGTGTCTGTCTCTGTGTGTGTCTGTCTCTGTGTGTTTCTGTCTCTGTGTGTTTCTGTCTCTGTGTGTGTCTGTCTCTGTGTGTTTCTGTCTCTGTGTGTCTCTGTCTCTGTGTGTTTCTGTCTCTGTGTGTTTCTGTCTCTGTGTGTGTCTGTCTCTGTGTGTGTCTGTCTCTGTGTGTTTCTGTCTCTGTGTGTCTCTGTCTCTGTGTGTTTCTGTCTCTGTGTGTGTCTGTCTCTGTGTGTTTCTGTCTCTGTGTGTCTCTGTCTCTGTGTGTTTCTGTCTCTGTGTGTTTCTGTCTCTGTGTGTGTCTGTCTCTGTGTGTGTCTGTCTCTGTGTGTTTCTGTCTCTGTGTGTTTCTGTCTCTGTGTGTGTGATTTGCTCTCATTCCTCATGCTGTGTGTTTCTGTCGTTGCAGAGATGATTGAGCCTCTTGCTCCAACTGATGTGTCATCTACGCAGAATGTTCCGCAGAGACCTTGTTCATTCATCTCTGTCCTTCGCTCTACCAACAAGTACTCAACGTTCACATTACTTTCAGTTCACACAGGAAACGAATATCATTTTTGTTTTATTTTCCGACCACATGTCTATTCTGTTCACATATTGCTCTGCCCAGACCTGCCGGGATCAGTTATTGAAGAGAGGTCCTTGTCGTTGGCAGAGCGTTGCTTTAAAAATGGATGCATTTGGTACTTATGATTCTCCAGCATCATAAGTACGTGGGGGGTACCATAAGTACCCCCCCCCACACACACACACAAACAGACAAACGGAGAAACACACATATCAAAAAGAAGTGGATGATATAATCTAGGATGTCTGTAACTGGTGATGCAACATTGAACCAACGCTGTTCAGAAGCCTGCTGTGCTCTACAGAGTCACAGGCCCCACTACAACACTGATCCAAGAGATCCTCTCCTCATCCCCCTCTCCTCTCCTCATCCCCCTCTCCTCTCCTCATCCCCCTCTTCTCTCTTATTCTCTCCTCTCCTCATCCTCCTCTCCTCCTCCTCCTCTCCTCACCTCCTCTCCTCATCCCCCTCTCCTCTCCTCACCCCCCCTCTCCTCTCCTCTCCCCACCCCCTCTCCTCACCCCCCTCTCCTCTCCTCTCCTCGCCCCTCCCCTCTTCTCCCTCCTCTACTTTCCCTTTTTCTCTCCTCTCCTGTCTCTTATTCTATTTTGCACGGCCTTGAATTTCAGCCTGTTCAGGTGGGATAGATGCGGTAAAGAGGTCAATCGAACTCGACCAAAACAATGGAATTGCCACGGAAACGCGTGGGGGAAAGGGCTGTGGGGGAAAGATTCTGAATGTCCTCACTGCCCCCCAACAAAATTGCCCTAACATTTAAGCTACTGTTTATATGTGTACTTCATGCTATGTTGAGGTAAAAATTGGAGTATAATGCTTGTATGGATGTCAACAACAATGGAAAAAGGAGGTTCAGGGAAATAAATTATATAAAATATATTTGGAGTTGTTTTCATGAAATAAACATTAAAATGTGTTAGATGTACAATGATGATTCAAAAATCAAATGAAAAAGATTGCATGGGGGCTTGAAAACACTGATAATACACAGATTGGCCTCTGAAAACACTGATAGTACACAGATAGGCCTCTGAAAACACTGATAGTACATAGATAGGCCTCTGAAAACACTGATAGTACACAGATAGGCCTCTGAAAACACTGAGAGTACACAGATAGGCCTCTGAAAACACTGATAGTACACAGATAGGCCTCTGAAAACACTGATAGTACACACATAGGCCTCTGAAAACACTGATAGTACACAGATAAGCCTCTGAAAACACTGATAGTACACAGATAGGCCTCTGAAAACACTGATAGTACATAGATAGGCCTCTGAAAACACTGATAGTACACAGATAAGCCTCTGAAAACACTGATAGTACACAGATAAGCCTCTGAAAACACTCATAGTACACAGATAGGCCTCTGAAAAGACTGATAGTACACAGATAGGCCTCTGAAAACACTGATAGTACACAGATAGGCCTCTGAAAACACTGATAGTACACAGATAGGCCTCTGAAAACACGGATAGTACACAGATAGGCCTCTGAAAACACTGATAGTACACATATAGGCCTCTGAAAACACCGATAGTACATAGATAGGCCTCTGAAAACACTGATAGTACACAGATAGGCCACTGAAAACACTGATAGTACACAGATAGGCCTCTGAAAACACTGATTGTACATAGATAGGCCTCTGAAAACACTGATAGTACACAGATAGGCCTCTGAAAACACTGATAGTAAACATATAGGCCTCTGAAAACACTGATAGTACACAGATAAGCCTCTGAAAACACTGATAGTAAACATATAGGCCTCTGAAAACACTGATAGTACACAGATAGGCCTCTGAAAACACTGATAGTACACAGATAGGCCTCTGAAAACACTGATAGTACACAGATAGGCCTCTGAAAACACTGATAGTACACAGATAGGGCTCTGAAAACACTGATAGTACACAGATAGGCCTCTGAAAACAGTGATAGTACACAGATAGGCCTCTGAAAACATTGATAGTACACAGATAGGCCTCTGAAAACACTGAGAGTACACACATAGGCCTCTGAAAACACTGATAGTACACAGATAGGCCTCTGAAAACACTGATAGTACACAGATAGGCCTCTGAAAACACTGATAGTACACAGATAGGCCTCTGAAAACACTGATAGTACACAGATAGGCCTCTGAAAACACTGATAGTACACAGATAGGCCTCTGAAAACACTGATAGTACACAGATAGGCCTCTGAAAACACTGATAGTACACAGATAGGCCTCTGAAAACACTGATAGTACACAGATAGGCCTCTGAAAACACTGATAGTACACAGATAGGCCTCTGAAAACACTGATAGTACACAGATAGGCCTCTGAAAACACTGATAGTACACAGATAGGCCTCTGAAAACACTGATAGTACACAGATAGGCCTCTGAAAACACTGATAGTACACAGATAGGCCTCTGAAAACACTGATAGTACACAGATAGGCCTCTGAAAACACTGATAGTACACAGATAGGCCTCTGAAAACACTGATAGTACACAGATAGGCCTCTGAAAACACTGATAGTACACAGATAGGCCTCTGAAAACACTGATAGTACACAGATAGGCCTCTGAAAACACTGATAGTACACAGATAGGCCTCTGAAAACACTGATAGTACACAGATAGGCCTCTGAAAACACTGATAGTACACATATAGGCCTCTGAAAACACCGATAGTACATAGATAGGCCTCTGAAAACACTGATAGTACACAGATAGGCCTCTGAAAACACTGATAGTACACAGATAGGCCTCTGAAAACACTGATTGTACATAGATAGGCCTCTGAAAACACTGATAGTACACAGATAGGCCTCTGAAAACACTGATAGTACATAGATAGGCCTCTGAAAACACTGATAGTACACAGATAAGCCTCTGAAAACACTGATAGTAAACATATAGGCCTCTGAAAACACTGATAGTACACAGATAGGCCTCTGAAAACACTGATAGTACACAGATAGGCCTCTGAAAACACTGATAGTACACAGATAGGCCTCTGAAAACACTGATAGTACACAGATAGGGCTCTGAAAACACTGATAGTACACAGATAGGCCTCTGAAAACAGTGATAGTACACAGATAGGCCTCTGAAAACATTGATAGTACACAGATAGGCCTCTGAAAACACTGAGAGTACACACATAGGCCTCTGAAAACACTGATAGTACCCAGATAGGCCTCTGAAAACACTGATAGTACACAGATAGGCCTCTGAAAACACTGATAGTACACAGATAGGCCTCTGAAAACACTGATAGTACACACATAGGCCTCTGAAAACACTGATAGTACACAGATAGGCCTCTGAAAACACTGATAGTACACAGATAGGCCTCTGAAAACACTGATAGTACACACATAGGCCTCTGAAAACACTGATAGTACACAGATAGGCCTCTGAAAACACTGATAGTACACACATAGGCCTCTGAAAACACTGATAGTACACAGATAGGCCTCTGAAAACACTGATAGTACACAGATAGGCCTCTGAAAACACTGATAGTACACAGATAGGCCTCTGAAAACACTGATAGTACACAGATAGGCCTCTGAAAACACTGATAGTACACAGATAGGCCTCTGAAAACACGGATAGTACACAGATAGGCCTCTGAAAACACTGATAGTACACAGATAAGCCTCTGAAAACACTGATAGTACACAGATAGGCCTCTGAAAACACTGATAGTACACAGATAGGCCTCTGAAAACACTGATAGTACACATATAGGCCTCTGAAAACACCGATAGTACATAGATAGGCCTCTGAAAACACTGATAGTACACAGATAGGCCTCTGAAAACACTGATAGTACACAGATAGGCCTCTGAAAACACTGATTGTACATAGATAGGCCTCTGAAAACACTGATAGTACATAGATAGGCCTCTGAAAACACTGATAGTACACAGATAAGCCTCTGAAAACACTGATAGTAAACATATAGGCCTCTGAAAACACTGATAGTACACAGATAGGCCTCTGAAAACATTGATAGTACACAGATAGGCCTCTGAAAACACTGATAGTACACAGATAGGGCTCTGAAAACACTGATAGTACACAGATAGGCCTCTGAAAACAGTGATAGTACACAGATAGGCCTCTGAAAACATTGATAGTACACAGATAGGCCTCTGAAAACACTGAGAGTACACACATAGGCCTCTGAAAACACTGATAGTACACAGATAGGCCTCTGAAAACACTGATAGTACACAGATAGGCCTCTGAAAACACTGATAGTACACAGATAGGCCTCTGAAAACACTGATAGTACACACATAGGCCTCTGAAAACACTGATAGTACACAGATAGGCCTCTGAAAACACTGATAGTACACAGATAGGCCTCTGAAAACACTGATAGTACACACATAGGCCTCTGAAAACACTGATAGTACACAGATAGGCCTCTGAAAACACTGATAGTACATAGATAGGCCTCTGAAAACACTGATAGTACATAGATAGGCCTCTGAAAACACTGATAGTACACAGATAGGCCTCTGAAAACACTGATAGTACACAGATAAGCCTTTGAAAACACTGATAGTACACAGATAAGCCTCTGAAAACACTGATAGTACACAGATACGCCTCTGAAAACACTGATAGTACACAGATAGGCCTCTGAAAACACTGATAGTACACACATAGGCCTCTGAAAACACTGATAGTACACAGATAGGCCTCTGAAAACACTGATAGTACACACATAGGCCTCTGAAAACACTGATAGTACACAGATAGGCCTCTGAAAACACTGATAGTACATAGATAGGCCTCTGAAAACACTGCGTACATGAAACCTGGGGATTACCTTGGTTTTCTATTGAATTGCTTTTTAATTTCTATTTGATATTATATTTCTATCACAGCTGCTGTGTTTGTGTAGCCTCTTTAAAACACTCAGGGACCATATTTAGAATGGAGGATTTTATTATACGTAGGGCTATGAGCCTATTGGTCATGTTTGAATTGAGTGAATGAAATTGAGCTGCTCTCAACTACGTTTGTGCAATACATATGGTTATATGTGCAAGGTAAAAAAAAAGAAGTTTTAAATGGAAGGGGTTTCAATGGCGCTGTTTTTTCCTTCTTTCTTAACACATGATGGACAACATTTATCACATGGTTGTTATGATTGTAGTGTTTTTAGATTAATATATGTTTTATGAATGTTATCATCTTGTGTGAATGTTATCATCTTGTGTGAATGTTATCATCTTGTCTGAATGTTATCATCTGTCTGACTTGATGTGATGTGTGTCTGCAGATTGAATGAATGTTATCATCTTGTCTGAATGTTATCATCTTGTCTGAGTGTTATCATCTTGTGTGAATGTTATCATCTTGTCTGAATGTTATCATCTTGTCTGAGTGTTATCACCTTGTCTGAATGTTATCACCTTGTGCGAATGTTATCATCTTGTCTGAATGTTATCATCTGTCTGACTTGATGTGATGTGTGTCTGCAGATTGAATGAATGTTATCATCTTGTCTGAATGTTATCATCTTGTCTGAGTGTTATCATCTTGTGTGAATGTTATCATCTTGTCTGAATGTTATCATCTTGTCTGAGTGTTATCACCTTGTCTGAATGTTATCACCTTGTGCGAATGTTATCATCTTGTCTGAATGTTATCATCTTGTCTGAATGTTATCACCTTGTGCGAATGTTATCATCTTGTCTGAATGTTATCATCTTGTCTGAATGTTATCACCTTGTGCGAATGTTATCCTCTTGTCTGACTTGATGTGATGTGTGTCTGTAGATTGAATGAATGTTATCATCTTGTCTGAATGTTATCACCTTGTGCGAATGTTATCCTCTTGTCTGACTTGATGTGATGTGTGTCTGTAGATTGAATGAATGTTATCATCTTGTCTGAATGTTATCCTCTTGTCTGACTTGATGTGATGTGTGTCTGCAGATTGAATGAATGTTATCATCGTGTCTGAATGTTATCATCTTGTCTGACTTGATGTGATGTGTGTCTGTAGATTGAATGAATGTTATCATCTTGTCTGAATGTTATCATCTTGTCTGACTTGATGTGATGTGTGTCTGCAGATTGAATGAATGTTATCATCTTGTCTGAATGTTATCATCTTGTCTGACTTGATGTGATGTGTGTCTGCAGATTGAATGATTGAATGTTTTGCTAACAACGTTCTATGATAAATTATACAGATTGTCCCAACATTTGACACAATAAACTTTTGTTAAAAACTATATCCTATGTTATTATTAATACACTATATCCTATTGTATTAATTGGTTTGCCCTGTTCATTGCAAAGTTCTCTGAACTACCGACATAAACCAATATAAGGATTACGCTGGAATGATACTAATTGCATTTCGGCTGTTCGGTTCTAGTGGTCTGGACGGAATGGTATAAGATGTTTTTTTTTCTTCATTACGCTCATCCACTTGTCACTTTTAATTTGTTTCTCTGCGATGGAAACCCCTCATCCACCACCATCATTACTCGCCAGTGTTTGATATTTTGGTAGGATGTACGCATGCGCCTCTCATTGGGTTCTCGGAGCTTTTCGGAGTAAGTTGGATGCGCGTTCTCCTCACTCGCATCCCGAAAGCACATCGAACCTGTGACGATGGGGAAGCTCAGGAAAAACCGCTTTGGAATGTTGACCCTTTCCTTCTTTTTTACTTTTATCTGCTGTGCGCAAAGGTAAATTGGGGTTTGTGTTTTTACGCCCATTCTTCAAATCTCCATTGTATGGCATGTATCCTAGGCTATTTAGGTATTTGCATGCCGACCACCTTATGTTCTGTCTTTGCCCTCAGCGCCAAAGATCTGAGGGATCCCAGTAATATGCCACTGGTTAAAGACACGGTCGACAGACTGATGAAAGGCTACGACATTCGGTTGAGGCCAGATTTCGGAGGTAAGAAGAAAGACAAAAGGAAAGCAAATCGAGATGATGAATGTCATGTTTGCTGCCATTTATGACGTGCAGTGCAATACATGTTTAATGAATTGCTGCAACAACAAAAAAACTCTGGTACAATTGTTCTCATCGTGATAAGTCTTCATCCTCCTTATATGTTTCTCAGACTAGGCTACCTCTCCAATTACAGTGTTATTACAGTGTAATAGCCTTCCATTCCAAATAAATCACGTCTTTTTCACGTCACCAAACCCTTTTCCAATGTAGCAAGTTCAAATGATGAAATAAGACATGCTAGCCTATTCTGTATGGAGAAGAAGGGTCTTTGACTTGACGATCGATTCTATTCGCAGCGGGGAGCCTATTGAACTTCTGGTTGCCTACCATTCTGTTTGAATGGAAAATCATCAAGGGAGTTCCAAATGATGATGCCGATGATTATAGTCATTTTAATTGACAACGATAATCATTAAGACGGCATTAAAACATGCATTATTTACACTGGTGATGAGAGAACTTGGTGACATATCATTGACAGCAACCTACTGGTAGAATAACGGTCACTAAATTCTTATTTCTAAAAGGGAAAGAAAGAATTCTGTCCTCCTTTAATAACCTGCCTTTCTTCGCTTCACAGGTGCGCCGGTGGCAGTGGGGATGAATATAGATATAGCCAGCATAGACATGGTGTCTGAAGTCAATATGGTACGTGCATCATTATCATCCTCCTTATATGTTTCTCAGTATGCCTGGCTGAGTAAATTCGTATAGAGAAACCTATAACGCATTGTCAATCCATGTTGGACAGGGAACTTAATGCATGTCACGTTCTGCATTATGGGGAATTATGTTAACGACGTGGGGGGAGTCTGATGATAGTTTGATTCTATTAAGGAATCGATTCTCGTGTTGAACAGCGTTCTATCATTCAGCTCTGCATGTAGATGTTTGTTCGGCCATGGATGGTTGGTGTCTATTGGTTCCCATTTGAATTCAAAACACACGCTCACTGGCGCACTTCTACGGACATCCTTGCGTGCACAATCAACGCTGAGGCTGTGGCGTCTTCTGTTTCTGTTTCTTGTATCAAGCCATTGACTGCTATCATTTTGTTTGACATGACAGCGGCGCGTTATAACGCCAAAATTAAGAAGATTAAGGGGAAAAACCGAGAGAATTCCCATTTTCTCTCATAATACAAAAACATTATCTTCAACGTGATTGCGCCGCGCTCTCCTTTGGGAGAGGTATCTAGCTCCAGCTTCACTTCACTTTGAAGCGCGACGGGGAGCGCATCATCAGCTACGTAATTGATCCCCTCCCCTTGTCAGATGACGTAGATATGTGGATAATAGAACATGTCTGGACATACGATGGTAATCACGAGGGTATTTAATCGAGCTCCACTACACAATGTTATGCGTATGTCCCTAATGGCACCCTTTTCCATATGTAGTGAACTACTTTTGACCAGAGTCCTATGGACTCTAGTCAAAAGTAGTGTACAATATAGGTAATAGGGGTGCCATCTGTCTCCGTGCTGTAGGAAACCACTAGGTGCATAGAGATGGTATGACGAGGATCTCTCTCTCTTTCTCTCTCTCTCTCTCTGTGTGCTCTGGATAAGAAATAGGCATCTTACGTAACACTGTATCAATGGTTTGCTCTGGAGGAGGCTCGGAGGGGACACTTCTGTTCTCCTTACCCAACTGAATTCATAGTTGATCCGTTGTTGCATTTGGCATGGTTTTTCCCAGTGGATTTTATTGCAAATATGATATTGAATTTATCTGAGTGTACATTTTGCCCAGATAAGACAGTGCATTATGTTATTTTGTTAGATGGCTTTAGTTGGTTGGGGCTTGATGCTGGAAACACAGTGAGTTGTGTTGCTGTGAAGTTTGATTCCTGTGTGGGCCATGTGTACTGAATCACTGAGCTTGCTATAATGCTATAGGTCAGCCTGGATAAAAGCATCATCAGCTGAATTATCATAGTACTTCCTGTGAGGAAGGGATGTGGAAGTTCGTTTTGGTTAAAGAGGATGCAGCTCGGCTGAAAGGATGAAAGGGTTGAGGGGTTCCTCTGGGATGTCAACCAGTACTCATCTTCTCCTCCCTTTCTCCCTCCCTCCTCCCCCCTTCACACCTCCCTCCCTCCCTCCCTCCCTCCCTCACCTCCCTCCCTCCCTCCCCCCTTCACACCTCCCTCCCTCCCTCCCTCCCCGTCCTCTCTGTCTCTGACCTGGATTTCCATGTATGCCACCTTTATCTCTCTAAAGGGTGATGTTACTTTAAAACTCAGATTCCACATCTACAGACATTCATCTGTAATAAAAAAAACACTGCTTCATACAGCCAGCCACTCAGTGTGTAACAAAACTGTGCACGTAAGAGCGAACAGAACAGATTAGTAGAGAGAGAGAGAGAGAGAGAGAGAAAGAGAGAGAGAGAGAGAGAGAGAGAGAGAGAGAGAGAGAGAGAGAGAGAGAGAGAGAGAGAGAGAGAGAGAGAAAGAAAGAGAGAGAGGCAGAGAGAGAAACAGAGAGAGAGAGAAAGAGAGAGGCAGAGAGAGAGAAAGATAGAGGGAGAGAAACAGAGAGAGAGAGAGAGAGGACTGACGTCATGCCAACTCCCTGTAGCTATAAGAACATTCTCATTTCATTTCACGGAGGAGAGAGAATTGGCTTGCAGGGCAGGAGCATAAGCATGGCTCTCCTCTCATCCTCTCATCCTCTCCTCTCATCCTCTATTCTTCTCCTCTCATCCTCTATTCCTCCCCTCTCATCCTCTATTCTTCTCCTCTCATCCTCTACTCTCATCCTCTCCTCTCTTCCTCTCATCCTCTCCTCTCTTCCTCTCATCCTCTACTCTCTTCCTCTCATCCTCTCCTCTCTTCCTCTCCTCTCTTCCTCTCATCCTCTCCTCTCTTCCACTCCTCTCTTCCTCTCATCCTCTCCTCTCTTCCTCTACTCTCTTCCTCTCATCCTCTCCTCTCTTCCTCTCCTCTCTTCCTCTCATCCTGTCCTCTCTTCCTCTCCTCTCTTCCTCTCATCCTCTACTCTCTTCCTCTCATCCTCTCCTCTCTTCCTCTACTCTCTTCCTCTCATCCTCTCCTCTCTTCCTCTCCTCTCTTCCTCTCATCCTCTCCTCTCTTCCTCTACTCTCTTCCTCTCATCCTCTCCTCTCTTCCTCTCCTCTCTTCCTCTCATCCTGTCCTCTCTTCCTCTCCTCTCTTCCTCTCATCCTCTACTCTCTTCCTCTCATCCTCTCCTCTCTTCCTCTACTCTCTTCCTCTCATCCTCTCCTCTCTTCCTCTCCTCTCTTCCTCTCATCCTGTCCTCTCTTCCTCTCATCCTCTCCTCTCTTCCTCTACTCTCTTCCTCTCATCTTCTCCTCTCTTCCTCTCCTCTCTTCCTCTCATCCTGTCCTCTCTTCCTCTCCTCTCTTCCTCTCTTCCTCTCCTCTCTTCCTCTCATCCTCTCCTCTCTTCCTCTCATCCTCTCCTCTCTTCCTCTCCTACAAAACGGCTGCACGGTCGACACATTTAGATTAAATGAAAACTGCCAAAAATATGATCTCACCCCCTCCCTCCCTCTCTCTCTCCCTCTGTCCAATCTCCTTCATTCTACCTTATCTCTCTCTCTCTCTCTCTCTCTCTCTCTCTCTCTCTCTCTCTCTCTCTCTCTCTCTCTCTCTCTCTCTCTCTCTCTCTCTCTCTCTCTCTCTCTCTCTCTCTCTTTCCCCTCTTCCTCATTCTCCCCTCTCTCCATCGTCCCACACATCATGTCATTATTGGTGGTACTAGAGGTCCTCTCTGTCTCCTCTAACAACAGACAGGTTGGTGGTATTAGAGTTCCTCTCTGTCTCCTCTAACAACAGACAGGTTGGTGGTACTAGAGGTCCTCTCTGTCTCCTCTAACAACAGACAGGTTGGTGGTATTAGAGTTCCTCTCTGTCTCCTCTAACAACAGACAGGTTGGTGGTACTAGAGGTCCTCTCTGTCTCCTCTAACAACAGACAGGTTGGTGGTATTAGAGCTCCTCTCTGTCTCCTCTAACAACAGACAGGTTGGTGGTACTAGAGGTCCTCTCTGTCTCCTCTAACAACAGACAGGTTGGTGGTACTAGAGGTCCTCTCTGTCTCCTCTAACAACAGACAGGTTGGTGGTACTAGAGTTCCTCTCTGTCTCTTCTAACAACAGACAGGTTGGTGGTATTAGAGGTCCTCTCTGTCTCCTCTAACAACAGACAGGTTGGTGGTATTAGAGCTCCTCTCTGTCTCCTCTAACAACAGACAGGTTGGTGGTACTAGAGGTCCTCTCTGTCTCCTCTAACAACAGACAGGTTGGTGGTACTAGAGGTCCTCTCTGTCTCCTCTAACAACAGACAGGTTGGTGGTACTAGAGTACCTCTCTGTCTCCTCTAACAACAGACAGGTTGGTGGTACTAGAGTTCCTCTCTGTCTCTTCTAACAACAGACAGGTTGGTGGTATTAGAGCTCCTCTCTGTCTCCTCTAACAACAGACAGGTTGGTGGTACTAGAGTTCCTCTCTGTCTCCTCTAACAACAGACAGGTTGGTGGTACTAGAGGTCCTCTCTGTTTCCTCTAACAACAGACAGGTTGGTGGTACTAGAGGTCCTCTCTGTCTCCTCTAGCAACAGACAGGTTGGTGGTACTAGAGGTCCTCTCTGTTTCCTCTAACAACAGACAGGTTGGTGGTACTAGAGGTCCTCTCTGTCTCCTCTAACAACAGACAGGTTGGTGGTACTAGAGTTCCTCTCTGTCTCCTCTAGCAACAGACAGGTTGGTGGTACTAGAGTTCCTCTCTGTCTCCTCTAACAACAGACAGGTTGGTGGTACTAGAGGTCCTCTCTGTTTCCTCTAACAACAGACAGGTTGGTGGTACTAGAGGTCCTCTCTGTCTCCTCTAACAACAGACAGGTTGGTGGTACTAGAGGTCCTCTCTGTCTCCTCTAGCAACAGACAGGTTGGTGGTATTAGAGGTCCTCTCTGTCTCCTCTAACAACAGACAGGTTGGTGGTACTAGAGGTCCTCTCTGTCTCCTCTAACAACAGACAGGTTGGTGGTACTAGAGTTCCTCTCTGTCTCTTCTAACAACAGACAGGTTGGTGGTGGTACTGGATTCCAGAGCCAGCTTCAAACAGACAGGTTGGTGATTGCGTTAGGGTTAGGGTTAGGGTTATCCAGGATGTTTTGTTTGGAAGTCTCAGTGTACTTCCTGAGTTGACTGGAATTGAAATGGATTGACGGCAACCCTGGTCTCATTCAAAATGGTACTGTATATATGAAGTGCACTTCTTCAGGGCCTTGGGTAAGGTCATGGCTAAAAGAAAGGCACCATATAGAAGGAATAAGTTGCCATTTCAGATGAGTGGTACTGGTTTGAATTTCAGCTCCTTCCAGGTCATCATGTCTCCCTCGACCTCCCAGGGTAGAGCACAAGAAATCACTGGAGCAAAAGTCTGATTTAAAAATAAGGAACCATAATAATTTAACAATAATACTGTACATGAGAGGCCATGTGTTATGATGTTTTTTTATCATGGCTGTGATGTCATAGCCACGAGGTTGTCAAGTGGCATTTTATGTGTTCTCTGGTCGTTAGTTCTGTTTGTATGGACTGCCATGGAAACCATGTAAACCATGTAAACCATGGAAACCATGGAAACCATGTAAACCATGTAAACCATGGAAACCATGGAAACCATGTAAACCATGTAAACCATGGAAACCATGGAAACCATGGAAACCATGTAAACCATGTAAACCATATAAACCATGTAAACCATGTAAACCATGTAAACCATGGAAACCATGGAAACCATGTAAACCATGTAAACCATGTAAACCATGTAAGCCATGTAAACCATGTAAACCATGTAAACCATGTAAGCCATGTAAGCCATGGAAACCATGTAAACCATGGAAACCATGTAAACCATGGAAACCCAAGCGCTGTTTGATAGTTCCAGAACCGTGGTTTCTAGGGACGCTGTCCATGGATCTGAAAACAGCGCACGTCCGGTCTATGCATAGAAAAATGTAATGTCAGATGGAAATATTGTATAGAGGCACTGTCCATGGATCTGAAAACAACGCTTCAAATTGTAGCAAAGACATTGATACATCAGATCAGAATAGAAACCGCGATGACTTTTTTCCCCCGAATGGTCACAGTGTAACAGTATAACTTTAGACCGTCCCCTCGCCCCGACACGGGCGCGAACCAGGGACCCTCTGCACACATCAACAACTGACACCCACGAAGCGTCGTTACCCATCGCTCCACAAAAGCCGCGGCCCTTGCAGAGCAAGGGGAAACCCTACTTCAGGTCTCAGAGCAAGTGACGTAACCGATTGAAATGCTATTAGCGCGTACCCGCTAACTAGCTAGCCATTTCACATCCGTTACACTCACCCCCCTTTCAACCTCCTCCTTTTCCGCAGCAACCAGTGATCCGGGTCACGGCACCAATGTAACAGTATAACTTTAGACCGTCCCCTCGCCCCGACACGGGCGCGAACCAGGGACCCTCTGCACACATCAACAACTGACACCCACGAAGCGTCGTTACCCATCGCTCCACAAAAGCCGCGGCCCTTGCAGAGCAAGGGGAAACCCTACTTCAGGTCTCAGAGCAAGTGACGTAACCGATTGAAATGCTATTAGCGCGTACCCGCTAACTAGCTAGCCATTTCACATCCGTTACAACAGCATCGACAGCTATTTATTTATGATACTGATTTGCACATTTCCACAGGGCAGAGCTCGTTCCCCCAGGTTCTCATATGTGCAGCCACAACTATTCTACACTATCTGTCTCTCTCCAGTGACTTTTTTGTGGTTCTTGGTTTCTTCATTTTTGTCTTCGTTTATTACGAATGAGTCAAGCTCCAGTTGGCCTTTTCTTTCATTTCCTCTTCGGCCAAATTGCAACTGCAAATCAAACCACTCCTTATTCAGTAAGTGGCGTAGGAAACTCCGGAGAATATTACCCATCTCCTGTTTTGAAACAGTTGCCAGATCGATGTTTATCCCTTTGTCTGACAGCCATTCTAGAAACCACTTCACCGCCCAGTTGGTTTGTCTTGTTGTAGCATCTTAATTTCTCTCATTTTCTTTGTCGTTTATAGCAGCTGATTTCTCCATGTCTATAATGTTAACACTAGACTCAGGTTACTGGTCCGTGTCTATAATGTTAACACTAGACTCAGGTTACTGGTCTGTGTCTATAATGTTAACACTAGACTCAGGTTGCTGGTCTGTGTCTATAATGTTAACACTAGACTCAGGTTGCTGGTCCATCTATAATGTTAACACTAGACTCAGGTTACTGGTCCGTGTCTATAATGTTAACACTAGACTCAGGTTGCTGGTCCATCTATAATGTTAACACTTGACTCAGGTTACTGGTCCATGTCTATAATGTTAACACTAGACTCAGGTTGCTGGTCCATCTATAATGTTAACACTAGACTCAGGTTGCTGGTCCGTGTCTATAATGTTAACACTAGACTCAGGTTACTGGTCCATCTATAATGTTAACACTAGACTCAGGTTACTGGTCCGTGTCTATAATGTTAACACTAGACTCAGGTTGCTGGTCCATCTATAATGTTAACACTAGACTCAGGTTACTGGTCCATGTCTATAATGTTAACACTAGACTCAGGTTGCTGGTCCATCTATAATGTTAACACTAGACTCAGGTTGCTGGTCCGTGTCTATAATGTTAACACTAGACTCAGGTTACTGGTCCATCTATAATGTTAACACTAGACTCAGGTTACTGGTCCGTGTCTATAATGTTAACACTAGACTCAGGTTACTGGTCCATCTATAATGTTAACACTAGACTCAGGTTACTGGTCCATGTCTATAATGTTAACACTAGACTCAGGTTGCTAGTCTGTGTCTATAATGTTAACACTAGACTCAGGTTGCTAGTCTGTGTCTATAATGTTAACACTAGACTCAGGTTGCTAGTCTGTGTCTATAATGTTAACACTAGACTCAGGTTGCTAGTCTGTGTCTATAATGTTAACACTAGACTCAGGTTACTGGTCCATGTCTATAATGTTAACACTAGACTCAGGTTACTGGTCCGTGTCTATAATGTTAACACTAGACTCAGGTTACTGGTCCATGTCTATAATGTTAACACTAGACTCAGGTTGCTGGTCCATGTCTATAATGTTAACACTAGACTCAGGTTGCTGGTCCGTGTCTATAATGTTAACACTAGACTCAGGTTACTGGTCCGTGTCTATAATGTTAACACTAGACTCAGGTTGCTGGTCCATCTATAATGTTAACACTAGACTCAGGTTACTGGTCCGTGTCTATAATGTTAACACTAGACTCAGGTTGCTGGTCCGTGTCTATAATGTTAACACTAGACTCAGGTTACTGGTCCATGTCTATAATGTTAACACTAGACTCAGGTTACTGGTCCGTGTCTATAATGTTAACACTAGACTCAGGTTACTGGTCCATGTCTATAATGTTAACACTAGACTCAGGTTACTGGTCCATGTCTATAATGTTAACACTAGACTCAGGTTGCTGGTCCGTGTCTATAATGTTAACACTAGACTCAGGTTACTGGTCCGTGTCTATAATGTTAACACTAGACTCAGGTTGCTGGTCCGTGTCTATAATGTTAACACTAGACTCAGGTTGCTGGTCCATGTCTATAATGTTAACACTAGACTCAGGTTACTGGTCCATGTCTATAATGTTAACACTAGACTCAGGTTACTGGTCCATGTCTATAATGTTAACACTAGACTCAGGTTGCTGGTCCATCTATAATGTTAACACTAGACTCAGGTTGCTGGTCCGTGTCTATAATGTTAACACTAGACTCAGGTTACTGGTCCATCTATAATGTTAACACTAGACTCAGGTTGCTGGTCCATCTATAATGTTAACACTAGACTCAGGTTGCTGGTCCGTGTCTATAATGTTAACACTAGACTCAGGTTGCTGGTCCGTGTCTATAATGTTAACACTAGACTCAGGTTACTGGTCTGTGTCTATAATGTTAACACTAGACTCAGGTTACTGGTCCATGTCTATAATGTTAACACTAGACTCAGGTTACTGGTCCATGTCTATAATGTTAACACTAGACTCAGGTTGCTGGTCCGTGTCTATAATGTTAACACTAGACTCAGGTTGCTGGTCCATGTCTATAATGTTAACACTAGACTCAGGTTGCTGGTCCGTGTCTATAATGTTAACACTAGACTCAGGTTACTGGTCCGTGTCTATAATGTTAACACTAGACTCAGGTTACTGGTCCATGTCTATAATGTTAACACTAGACTCAGGTTTCTGGTCTGTGTCTATAATGTTAACACTAGACTCAGGTTGCTGGTCCATCTATAATGTTAACACTAGACTCAGGTTACTGGTCCGTGTCTATAATGTTAACACTAGACTCAGGTTACTGGTCCATCTATAATGTTAACACTAGACTCAGGTTACTGGTCCATGTCTATAATGTTAACACTAGACTCAGGTTGCTAGTCTGTGTCTATAATGTTAACACTAGACTCAGGTTGCTAGTCTGTGTCTATAATGTTAACACTAGACTCAGGTTGCTAGTCTGTGTCTATAATGTTAACACTAGACTCAGGTTGCTAGTCTGTGTCTATAATGTTAACACTAGACTCAGGTTACTGGTCCATGTCTATAATGTTAACACTAGACTCAGGTTGCTAGTCTGTGTCTATAATGTTAACACTAGACTCAGGTTGCTAGTCTGTGTCTATAATGTTAACACTAGACTCAGGTTGCTAGTCTGTGTCTATAATGTTAACACTAGACTCAGGTTACTGGTCCGTGTCTATAATGTTAACACTAGACTCAGGTTGCTGGTCCATCTATAATGTTAACACTAGACTCAGGTTACTGGTCCGTGTCTATAATGTTAACACTAGACTCAGGTTGCTGGTCCGTGTCTATAATGTTAACACTAGACTCAGGTTACTGGTCCATGTCTATAATGTTAACACTAGACTCAGGTTACTGGTCCGTGTCTATAATGTTAACACTAGACTCAGGTTGCTGGTCCATGTCTATAATGTTAACACTAGACTCAGGTTACTGGTCCGTGTCTATAATGTTAACACTAGACTCAGGTTGCTGGTCCGTGTCTATAATGTTAACACTAGACTCAGGTTACTGGTCCGTGTCTATAATGTTAACACTAGACTCAGGTTGCTGGTCCATCTATAATGTTAACACTAGACTCAGGTTACTGGTCCGTGTCTATAATGTTAACACTAGACTCAGGTTGCTGGTCCGTGTCTATAATGTTAACACTAGACTCAGGTTACTGGTCCATGTCTATAATGTTAACACTAGACTCAGGTTACTGGTCCGTGTCTATAATGTTAACACTAGACTCAGGTTACTGGTCCATGTCTATAATGTTAACACTAGACTCAGGTTACTGGTCCATGTCTATAATGTTAACACTAGACTCAGGTTGCTGGTCCGTGTCTATAATGTTAACACTAGACTCAGGTTACTGGTCCGTGTCTATAATGTTAACACTAGACTCAGGTTGCTGGTCCGTGTCTATAATGTTAACACTAGACTCAGGTTGCTGGTCCATGTCTATAATGTTAACACTAGACTCAGGTTACTGGTCCATGTCTATAATGTTAACACTAGACTCAGGTTACTGGTCCATGTCTATAATGTTAACACTAGACTCAGGTTGCTGGTCCATCTATAATGTTAACACTAGACTCAGGTTGCTGGTCCGTGTCTATAATGTTAACACTAGACTCAGGTTACTGGTCTGTGTCTATAATGTTAACACTAGACTCAGGTTACTGGTCCATGTCTATAATGTTAACACCAGACTCAGGTTACTGGTCCATGTCTATAATGTTAACACTAGACTCAGGTTGCTGGTCTGTGTCTATAATGTTAACACTAGACTCAGGTTGCTGGTCCATCTATAATGTTAACACTAGACTCAGGTTGCTGGTCCGTGTCTATAATGTTAACACTAGACTCAGGTTGCTGGTCCATGTCTATAATGTTAACACTAGACTCAGGTTGCTGGTCCGTGTCTATAATGTTAACACTAGACTCAGGTTACTGGTCCGTGTCTATAATGTTAACACTAGACTCAGGTTACTGGTCCATGTCTATAATGTTAACACTAGACTCAGGTTTCTGGTCTGTGTCTATAATGTTAACACTAGACTCAGGTTGCTGGTCCATCTATAATGTTAACACTAGACTCAGGTTACTGGTCCGTGTCTATAATGTTAACACTAGACTCAGGTTACTGGTCCATCTATAATGTTAACACTAGACTCAGGTTACTGGTCCATGTCTATAATGTTAACACTAGACTCAGGTTGCTAGTCTGTGTCTATAATGTTAACACTAGACTCAGGTTGCTAGTCTGTGTCTATAATGTTAACACTAGACTCAGGTTGCTAGTCTGTGTCTATAATGTTAACACTAGACTCAGGTTGCTAGTCTGTGTCTATAATGTTAACACTAGACTCAGGTTACTGGTCCATGTCTATAATGTTAACACTAGACTCAGGTTGCTAGTCTGTGTCTATAATGTTAACACTAGACTCAGGTTGCTAGTCTGTGTCTATAATGTTAACACTAGACTCAGGTTGCTAGTCTGTGTCTATAATGTTAACACTAGACTCAGGTTACTGGTCCGTGTCTATAATGTTAACACTAGACTCAGGTTGCTGGTCCATCTATAATGTTAACACTAGACTCAGGTTACTGGTCCGTGTCTATAATGTTAACACTAGACTCAGGTTGCTGGTCCATCTATAATGTTAACACTAGACTCAGGTTACTGGTCCGTGTCTATAATGTTAACACTAGACTCAGGTTGCTGGTCCGTGTCTATAATGTTAACACTAGACTCAGGTTACTGGTCCATGTCTATAATGTTAACACTAGACTCAGGTTACTGGTCCGTGTCTATAATGTTAACACTAGACTCAGGTTGCTGGTCCGTGTCTATAATGTTAACACTAGACTCAGGTTACTGGTCCGTGTCTATAATGTTAACACTAGACTCAGGTTGCTGGTCCATCTATAATGTTAACACTAGACTCAGGTTACTGGTCCGTGTCTATAATGTTAACACTAGACTCAGGTTGCTGGTCCGTGTCTATAATGTTAACACTAGACTCAGGTTACTGGTCCATGTCTATAATGTTAACACTAGACTCAGGTTACTGGTCCGTGTCTATAATGTTAACACTAGACTCAGGTTACTGGTCCATGTCTATAATGTTAACACTAGACTCAGGTTACTGGTCCATGTCTATAATGTTAACACTAGACTCAGGTTGCTGGTCCGTGTCTATAATGTTAACACTAGACTCAGGTTACTGGTCCGTGTCTATAATGTTAACACTAGACTCAGGTTGCTGGTCCGTGTCTATAATGTTAACACTAGACTCAGGTTGCTGGTCCATGTCTATAATGTTAACACTAGACTCAGGTTACTGGTCCATGTCTATAATGTTAACACTAGACTCAGGTTACTGGTCCATGTCTATAATGTTAACACTAGACTCAGGTTGCTGGTCCATCTATAATGTTAACACTAGACTCAGGTTGCTGGTCCGTGTCTATAATGTTAACACTAGACTCAGGTTACTGGTCCATCTATAATGTTAACACTAGACTCAGGTTGCTGGTCCATCTATAATGTTAACACTAGACTCAGGTTGCTGGTCCGTGTCTATAATGTTAACACTAGACTCAGGTTGCTGGTCCGTGTCTATAATGTTAACACTAGACTCAGGTTACTGGTCTGTGTCTATAATGTTAACACTAGACTCAGGTTGCTGGTCCATGTCTATAATGTTAACACTAGACTCAGGTTACTGGTCCGTGTCTATAATGTTAACACTAGACTCAGGTTGCTGGTCCGTGTCTATAATGTTAACACTAGACTCAGGTTGCTGGTCCATGTCTATAATGTTAACACTAGACTCAGGTTACTGGTCCATGTCTATAATGTTAACACTAGACTCAGGTTACTGGTCCATGTCTATAATGTTAACACTAGACTCAGGTTGCTGGTCCATCTATAATGTTAACACTAGACTCAGGTTGCTGGTCCGTGTCTATAATGTTAACACTAGACTCAGGTTACTGGTCCATCTATAATGTTAACACTAGACTCAGGTTGCTGGTCCATCTATAATGTTAACACTAGACTCAGGTTGCTGGTCCGTGTCTATAATGTTAACACTAGACTCAGGTTGCTGGTCCGTGTCTATAATGTTAACACTAGACTCAGGTTACTGGTCTGTGTCTATAATGTTAACACTAGACTCAGGTTACTGGTCCATGTCTATAATGTTAACACTAGACTCAGGTTACTGGTCCATGTCTATAATGTTAACACTAGACTCAGGTTGCTGGTCTGTGTCTATAATGTTAACACTAGACTCAGGTTGCTGGTCCATCTATAATGTTAACACTAGACTCAGGTTGCTGGTCCGTGTCTATAATGTTAACACTAGACTCAGGTTGCTGGTCCATGTCTATAATGTTAACACTAGACTCAGGTTGCTGGTCCGTGTCTATAATGTTAACACTAGACTCAGGTTACTGGTCCGTGTCTATAATGTTAACACTAGACTCAGGTTACTGGTCCATGTCTATAATGTTAACACTAGACTCAGGTTTCTGGTCTGTGTCTATAATGTTAACACTAGACTCAGGTTGCTGGTCCATCTATAATGTTAACACTAGACTCAGGTTACTGGTCCGTGTCTATAATGTTAACACTAGACTCAGGTTACTGGTCCATCTATAATGTTAACACTAGACTCAGGTTACTGGTCCATGTCTATAATGTTAACACTAGACTCAGGTTGCTAGTCTGTGTCTATAATGTTAACACTAGACTCAGGTTGCTAGTCTGTGTCTATAATGTTAACACTAGACTCAGGTTGCTAGTCTGTGTCTATAATGTTAACACTAGACTCAGGTTGCTAGTCTGTGTCTATAATGTTAACACTAGACTCAGGTTACTGGTCCATGTCTATAATGTTAACACTAGACTCAGGTTGCTAGTCTGTGTCTATAATGTTAACACTAGACTCAGGTTGCTAGTCTGTGTCTATAATGTTAACACTAGACTCAGGTTGCTAGTCTGTGTCTATAATGTTAACACTAGACTCAGGTTACTGGTCCGTGTCTATAATGTTAACACTAGACTCAGGTTGCTGGTCCATCTATAATGTTAACACTAGACTCAGGTTACTGGTCCGTGTCTATAATGTTAACACTAGACTCAGGTTGCTGGTCCGTGTCTATAATGTTAACACTAGACTCAGGTTACTGGTCCATGTCTATAATGTTAACACTAGACTCAGGTTACTGGTCCGTGTCTATAATGTTAACACTAGACTCAGGTTGCTGGTCCATGTCTATAATGTTAACACTAGACTCAGGTTACTGGTCCGTGTCTATAATGTTAACACTAGACTCAGGTTGCTGGTCCGTGTCTATAATGTTAACACTAGACTCAGGTTACTGGTCCGTGTCTATAATGTTAACACTAGACTCAGGTTGCTGGTCCATCTATAATGTTAACACTAGACTCAGGTTACTGGTCCGTGTCTATAATGTTAACACTAGACTCAGGTTGCTGGTCCGTGTCTATAATGTTAACACTAGACTCAGGTTACTGGTCCATGTCTATAATGTTAACACTAGACTCAGGTTACTGGTCCGTGTCTATAATGTTAACACTAGACTCAGGTTACTGGTCCATGTCTATAATGTTAACACTAGACTCAGGTTACTGGTCCATGTCTATAATGTTAACACTAGACTCAGGTTGCTGGTCCGTGTCTATAATGTTAACACTAGACTCAGGTTACTGGTCCGTGTCTATAATGTTAACACTAGACTCAGGTTGCTGGTCCGTGTCTATAATGTTAACACTAGACTCAGGTTGCTGGTCCATGTCTATAATGTTAACACTAGACTCAGGTTACTGGTCCATGTCTATAATGTTAACACTAGACTCAGGTTACTGGTCCATGTCTATAATGTTAACACTAGACTCAGGTTGCTGGTCCATCTATAATGTTAACACTAGACTCAGGTTGCTGGTCCGTGTCTATAATGTTAACACTAGACTCAGGTTACTGGTCTGTGTCTATAATGTTAACACTAGACTCAGGTTACTGGTCCATGTCTATAATGTTAACACTAGACTCAGGTTACTGGTCCATGTCTATAATGTTAACACTAGACTCAGGTTGCTGGTCTGTGTCTATAATGTTAACACTAGACTCAGGTTGCTGGTCCATCTATAATGTTAACACTAGACTCAGGTTGCTGGTCCGTGTCTATAATGTTAACACTAGACTCAGGTTGCTGGTCCATGTCTATAATGTTAACACTAGACTCAGGTTGCTGGTCCGTGTCTATAATGTTAACACTAGACTCAGGTTACTGGTCCGTGTCTATAATGTTAACACTAGACTCAGGTTACTGGTCCATGTCTATAATGTTAACACTAGACTCAGGTTTCTGGTCTGTGTCTATAATGTTAACACTAGACTCAGGTTGCTGGTCCATCTATAATGTTAACACTAGACTCAGGTTACTGGTCCGTGTCTATAATGTTAACACTAGACTCAGGTTACTGGTCCATCTATAATGTTAACACTAGACTCAGGTTACTGGTCCATGTCTATAATGTTAACACTAGACTCAGGTTGCTAGTCTGTGTCTATAATGTTAACACTAGACTCAGGTTGCTAGTCTGTGTCTATAATGTTAACACTAGACTCAGGTTGCTAGTCTGTGTCTATAATGTTAACACTAGACTCAGGTTGCTAGTCTGTGTCTATAATGTTAACACTAGACTCAGGTTACTGGTCCATGTCTATAATGTTAACACTAGACTCAGGTTGCTAGTCTGTGTCTATAATGTTAACACTAGACTCAGGTTGCTAGTCTGTGTCTATAATGTTAACACTAGACTCAGGTTGCTAGTCTGTGTCTATAATGTTAACACTAGACTCAGGTTACTGGTCCGTGTCTATAATGTTAACACTAGACTCAGGTTGCTGGTCCATCTATAATGTTAACACTAGACTCAGGTTACTGGTCCGTGTCTATAATGTTAACACTAGACTCAGGTTGCTGGTCCATCTATAATGTTAACACTAGACTCAGGTTACTGGTCCGTGTCTATAATGTTAACACTAGACTCAGGTTGCTGGTCCGTGTCTATAATGTTAACACTAGACTCAGGTTACTGGTCCATGTCTATAATGTTAACACTAGACTCAGGTTACTGGTCCGTGTCTATAATGTTAACACTAGACTCAGGTTGCTGGTCCGTGTCTATAATGTTAACACTAGACTCAGGTTACTGGTCCGTGTCTATAATGTTAACACTAGACTCAGGTTGCTGGTCCATCTATAATGTTAACACTAGACTCAGGTTACTGGTCCGTGTCTATAATGTTAACACTAGACTCAGGTTGCTGGTCCGTGTCTATAATGTTAACACTAGACTCAGGTTACTGGTCCATGTCTATAATGTTAACACTAGACTCAGGTTACTGGTCCGTGTCTATAATGTTAACACTAGACTCAGGTTACTGGTCCATGTCTATAATGTTAACACTAGACTCAGGTTACTGGTCCATGTCTATAATGTTAACACTAGACTCAGGTTGCTGGTCCGTGTCTATAATGTTAACACTAGACTCAGGTTACTGGTCCGTGTCTATAATGTTAACACTAGACTCAGGTTGCTGGTCCGTGTCTATAATGTTAACACTAGACTCAGGTTGCTGGTCCATGTCTATAATGTTAACACTAGACTCAGGTTACTGGTCCATGTCTATAATGTTAACACTAGACTCAGGTTACTGGTCCATGTCTATAATGTTAACACTAGACTCAGGTTGCTGGTCCATCTATAATGTTAACACTAGACTCAGGTTGCTGGTCCGTGTCTATAATGTTAACACTAGACTCAGGTTACTGGTCCATCTATAATGTTAACACTAGACTCAGGTTGCTGGTCCATCTATAATGTTAACACTAGACTCAGGTTGCTGGTCCGTGTCTATAATGTTAACACTAGACTCAGGTTGCTGGTCCGTGTCTATAATGTTAACACTAGACTCAGGTTACTGGTCTGTGTCTATAATGTTAACACTAGACTCAGGTTACTGGTCCATGTCTATAATGTTAACACTAGACTCAGGTTACTGGTCCATGTCTATAATGTTAACACTAGACTCAGGTTGCTGGTCTGTGTCTATAATGTTAACACTAGACTCAGGTTGCTGGTCCATCTATAATGTTAACACTAGACTCAGGTTGCTGGTCCGTGTCTATAATGTTAACACTAGACTCAGGTTGCTGGTCCATGTCTATAATGTTAACACTAGACTCAGGTTGCTGGTCCGTGTCTATAATGTTAACACTAGACTCAGGTTACTGGTCCGTGTCTATAATGTTAACACTAGACTCAGGTTACTGGTCCATGTCTATAATGTTAACACTAGACTCAGGTTTCTGGTCTGTGTCTATAATGTTAACACTAGACTCAGGTTGCTGGTCCATCTATAATGTTAACACTAGACTCAGGTTACTGGTCCGTGTCTATAATGTTAACACTAGACTCAGGTTACTGGTCCATCTATAATGTTAACACTAGACTCAGGTTACTGGTCCATGTCTATAATGTTAACACTAGACTCAGGTTGCTAGTCTGTGTCTATAATGTTAACACTAGACTCAGGTTGCTAGTCTGTGTCTATAATGTTAACACTAGACTCAGGTTGCTAGTCTGTGTCTATAATTTTAACACTAGACTCAGGTTGCTAGTCTGTGTCTATAATGTTAACACTAGACTCAGGTTACTGGTCCATGTCTATAATGTTAACACTAGACTCAGGTTGCTAGTCTGTGTCTATAATGTTAACACTAGACTCAGGTTGCTAGTCTGTGTCTATAATGTTAACACTAGACTCAGGTTGCTAGTCTGTGTCTATAATGTTAACACTAGACTCAGGTTACTGGTCCGTGTCTATAATGTTAACACTAGACTCAGGTTGCTGGTCCATCTATAATGTTAACACTAGACTCAGGTTGCTAGTCTGTGTCTATAATGTTAACACTAGACTCAGGTTACTGGTCCATGTCTATAATGTTAACACTAGACTCAGGTTGCTAGTCTGTGTCTATAATGTTAACACTAGACTCAGGTTGCTAGTCTGTGTCTATAATGTTAACACTAGACTCAGGTTGCTAGTCTGTGTCTATAATGTTAACACTAGACTCAGGTTACTGGTCCGTGTCTATAATGTTAACACTAGACTCAGGTTGCTGGTCCATCTATAATGTTAACACTAGACTCAGGTTACTGGTCCGTGTCTATAATGTTAACACTAGACTCAGGTTGCTGGTCCGTGTCTATAATGTTAACACTAGACTCAGGTTACTGGTCCATGTCTATAATGTTAACACTAGACTCAGGTTACTGGTCCGTGTCTATAATGTTAACACTAGACTCAGGTTGCTGGTCCATGTCTATAATGTTAACACTAGACTCAGGTTGCTAGTCCGTGTCTATAATGTTAACACTAGACTCAGGTTACTGGTCCGTGTCTATAATGTTAACACTAGACTCAGGTTACTGGTCCGTGTCTATAATGTTAACACTAGACTCAGGTTGCTGGTCCATCTATAATGTTAACACTAGACTCAGGTTACTGGTCCATGTCTATAATGTTAACACTAGACTCAGGTTGCTGGTCCATCTATAATGTTAACACTAGACTCAGGTTGCTGGTCCGTGTCTATAATGTTAACACTAGACTCAGGTTACTGGTCCATCTATAATGTTAACACTAGACTCAGGTTACTGGTCCGTGTCTATAATGTTAACACTAGACTCAGGTTACTGGTCCATCTATAATGTTAACACTAGACTCAGGTTACTGGTCCATGTCTATAATGTTAACACTAGACTCAGGTTGCTAGTCTGTGTCTATAATGTTAACACTAGACTCAGGTTGCTAGTCTGTGTCTATAATGTTAACACTAGACTCAGGTTGCTAGTCTGTGTCTATAATGTTAACACTAGACTCAGGTTGCTAGTCTGTGTCTATAATGTTAACACTAGACTCAGGTTACTGGTCCATGTCTATAATGTTAACACTAGACTCAGGTTACTGGTCCGTGTCTATAATGTTAACACTAGACTCAGGTTGCTGGTCCGTGTCTATAATGTTAACACTAGACTCAGGTTACTGGTCCGTGTCTATAATGTTAACACTAGACTCAGGTTGCTGGTCCATCTATAATGTTAACACTAGACTCAGGTTACTGGTCCGTGTCTATAATGTTAACACTAGACTCAGGTTGCTGGTCCGTGTCTATAATGTTAACACTAGACTCAGGTTACTGGTCCATGTCTATAATGTTAACACTAGACTCAGGTTACTGGTCCGTGTCTATAATGTTAACACTAGACTCAGGTTACTGGTCCATGTCTATAATGTTAACACTAGACTCAGGTTACTGGTCCGTGTCTATAATGTTAACACTAGACTCAGGTTGCTGGTCCATCTATAATGTTAACACTAGACTCAGGTTACTGGTCCATGTCTATAATGTTAACACTAGACTCAGGTTGCTGGTCCATCTATAATGTTAACACTAGACTCAGGTTACTGGTCCGTGTCTATAATGTTAACACTAGACTCAGGTTACTGGTCCGTGTCTATAATGTTAACACTAGACTCAGGTTGCTGGTCCGTGTCTATAATGTTAACACTAGACTCAGGTTGCTGGTCCATGTCTATAATGTTAACACTAGACTCAGGTTACTGGTCCATGTCTATAATGTTAACACTAGACTCAGGTTACTGGTCCATGTCTATAATGTTAACACTAGACTCAGGTTGCTGGTCCATCTATAATGTTAACACTAGACTCAGGTTGCTGGTCCGTGTCTATAATGTTAACACTAGACTCAGGTTACTGGTCCATCTATAATGTTAACACTAGACTCAGGTTGCTGGTCCATCTATAATGTTAACACTAGACTCAGGTTGCTGGTCCGTGTCTATAATGTTAACACTAGACTCAGGTTGCTGGTCCGTGTCTATAATGTTAACACTAGACTCAGGTTACTGGTCTGTGTCTATAATGTTAACACTAGACTCAGGTTACTGGTCCATGTCTATAATGTTAACACTAGACTCAGGTTACTGGTCCATGTCTATAATGTTAACACTAGACTCAGGTTGCTGGTCTGTGTCTATAATGTTAACACTAGACTCAGGTTGCTGGTCCATCTATAATGTTAACACTAGACTCAGGTTGCTGGTCCGTGTCTATAATGTTAACACTAGACTCAGGTTGCTGGTCCATGTCTATAATGTTAACACTAGACTCAGGTTGCTGGTCCGTGTCTATAATGTTAACACTAGACTCAGGTTACTGGTCCGTGTCTATAATGTTAACACTAGACTCAGGTTACTGGTCCATGTCTATAATGTTAACACTAGACTCAGGTTTCTGGTCTGTGTCTATAATGTTAACACTAGACTCAGGTTGCTGGTCCATCTATAATGTTAACACTAGACTCAGGTTACTGGTCCGTGTCTATAATGTTAACACTAGACTCAGGTTACTGGTCCATCTATAATGTTAACACTAGACTCAGGTTACTGGTCCATGTCTATAATGTTAACACTAGACTCAGGTTGCTAGTCTGTGTCTATAATGTTAACACTAGACTCAGGTTGCTAGTCTGTGTCTATAATGTTAACACTAGACTCAGGTTGCTAGTCTGTGTCTATAATGTTAACACTAGACTCAGGTTGCTAGTCTGTGTCTATAATGTTAACACTAGACTCAGGTTACTGGTCCATGTCTATAATGTTAACACTAGACTCAGGTTGCTAGTCTGTGTCTATAATGTTAACACTAGACTCAGGTTGCTAGTCTGTGTCTATAATGTTAACACTAGACTCAGGTTGCTAGTCTGTGTCTATAATGTTAACACTAGACTCAGGTTACTGGTCCGTGTCTATAATGTTAACACTAGACTCAGGTTGCTGGTCCATCTATAATGTTAACACTAGACTCAGGTTACTGGTCCGTGTCTATAATGTTAACACTAGACTCAGGTTGCTGGTCCGTGTCTATAATGTTAACACTAGACTCAGGTTACTGGTCCATGTCTATAATGTTAACACTAGACTCAGGTTACTGGTCCGTGTCTATAATGTTAACACTAGACTCAGGTTACTGGTCCATGTCTATAATGTTAACACTAGACTCAGGTTACTGGTCCATGTCTATAATGTTAACACTAGACTCAGGTTGCTGGTCCGTGTCTATAATGTTAACACTAGACTCAGGTTACTGGTCCGTGTCTATAATGTTAACACTAGACTCAGGTTGCTGGTCCGTGTCTATAATGTTAACACTAGACTCAGGTTGCTGGTCCATGTCTATAATGTTAACACTAGACTCAGGTTACTGGTCCATGTCTATAATGTTAACACTAGACTCAGGTTGCTGGTCCATCTATAATGTTAACACTAGACTCAGGTTGCTGGTCCGTGTCTATAATGTTAACACTAGACTCAGGTTACTGGTCCATCTATAATGTTAACACTAGACTCAGGTTGCTGGTCCATCTATAATGTTAACACTAGACTCAGGTTGCTGGTCCGTGTCTATAATGTTAACACTAGACTCAGGTTACTGGTCCGTGTCTATAATGTTAACACTAGACTCAGGTTGCTGGTCCGTGTCTATAATGTTAACACTAGACTCAGGTTGCTGGTCCATCTATAATGTTAACACTAGACTCAGGTTACTGGTCCGTGTCTATAATGTTAACACTAGACTCAGGTTGCTGGTCCGTGTCTATAATGTTAACACTAGACTCAGGTTACTGGTCCATGTCTATAATGTTAACACTAGACTCAGGTTGCTGGTCCATCTATAATGTTAACACTAGACTCAGGTTGCTGGTCCGTGTCTATAATGTTAACACTAGACTCAGGTTACTGGTCCATCTATAATGTTAACACTAGACTCAGGTTGCTGGTCCATCTATAATGTTAACACTAGACTCAGGTTGCTGGTCCGTGTCTATAATGTTAACACTAGACTCAGGTTACTGGTCCGTGTCTATAATGTTAACACTAGACTCAGGTTACTGGTCCATGTCTATAATGTTAACACTAGACTCAGGTTGCTGGTCTGTGTCTATAATGTTAACACTAGACTCAGGTTACTGGTCCATGTCTATAATGTTAACACTAGACTCAGGTTACTGGTCCGTGTCTATAATGTTAACACTAGACTCATTAGAGTTCCTCTCTGTTGCCTCTAACAACAGACAGGTTGGTGGTGGTACCTGATTCCAGAGCCAGCTTCAAACAGACAGGTTGCTGGTAGTACTGGATAGTACTACCAGCAACCTTTACACAGCTGCACACACACACACACACACACACACACACACACACACACACACACACACACACACACACACACACACACACACACACACACACACACACACACACACACACACACACACACACACACACACACACACACACACACACACACATAGCTGGTCTCTAGAGAAGCATCGAAGGTCAGCTGTGTTGTGGAGCAATGCAAGCCTGTAGGTCGGCCAGCCCTGCCAGCCGGGTCGCACCAGGCACGTGTAACACAGGGTGCAGCACACAGGGATGTGTGAAGCTCACTCCTCGGCCTGAAGTGAATAGCTTGCTGGTGTGACGCTTCAGGAGGGTGGTCACGTGTGGGAGGTCCTGGGTTCCAGCCTTGCTGTGAGACGAATTAGGAGGAAGCTGTACTCGCTAAGCAAGCAGTGTGACATCTGTTAAGCACGCACACACACACACAGCGAGCCAGTGTCTGGGTGGCAATGCCAGCCGGATCTCCATGACATTATAACATGGGGCTAAAGGCTCAGCGGGAGTCAGAGGAGAGACTTTGTGCTCTGTGTGTGTATGTCACTGTCTGTGTCTGTGTGTCACTGTGTGTGTGTGTGTTCCCTCTCTGGCCGTGTCGTTCCTCGTCTCTGTCCTCCCTCGTCTCTGTCCTCCCTCGTCTCTGTCCTCCCTCCTGACTGACTGGGGTCAGTGGAAATGTGGCCCAAATGTGATATTATGATGACCAATTTCTGGTACTCCTCTCCTCTCCTCTCCTCTCCTCTCCTCTCCTCTCCTCTCCTCTCCTCTCCTCTCCTCTCCTCTCCTCTTCTCTTCTCTTCTCTTCTCTTCTCTTCTCCTCTCCTCTCCTCTCCTCTCCTCTCCTCTCCTCTCCTCTCCTCTCCTCCCTTCTCTCCTCCCTTCACTCCTCCCCTCTCCTCTCCTCCCTTCACTCCTCTCCTCCTCTCCTTTCTTCCCTCCTCTCCTCCCCTCTTCTCTCTTCCCTTCACTCCTCCCCTCTCCTCCCTTCACTCCTCCTCTCCTCCTCTCCTCTCCTCCTCCTTCCTCCCTCCCTTCCTCTGTCATTTTAATGCTCTTTTGGGATCTGGCCCTGTAGCATTGTGATCTTGTTTTCACAAATATACACTGTTGAGGTTATGTGGTTGAACGTTTGTACGGTTGTGAGGTTATGTGGTTGAACGTTTGTAAGGTTGTGAGGTTGTAGGGTTGTGTGTTTGAATAGTTGTGTGGTTGTAGGGTTGTTCGGTTCTATGCAATTAATTTGCACAGTGGATAACAAGGATGGGTAGAATATGGTTGTTTTCAGTCTGCCCTCCCCATTTCTCCTTGCTTGCCTTTTTTATGCTGGGTGTATTCCATGAACAGTTTGTGTGTAAGGGTTATTCCTCTGTCTCTATCCTTTCTGTTTAGTTCATTAATTAGACCTACACGTGGGCTACCCGCTCCTACGGTAGTTGGTTTAGTTGCTGTTCGAACAGACTACCAGATTGCCAGCACTCCAGTACTGTTAATTAGTGTTCTGTGAATGAACAGATTTAAAGCAAGCAGCTGTGGTTGAGATGAATTAGTGGGGCGTGAATGTTGTGTTCATTACTATCATTAACATACAATACTACAACTGTTCAACCATATTAAAATGGCGCCGAAAGAAATGGCAGCAGTTTTACGGGTGCCCAACCAAATTGTGTTATGTGTTTTCTTTCGCGTTATTTGTAACTTATTTTGTACATACGATGCTTGTCTTATGTGGCAGGGTTTGCCAACTAGTACAGACTACAAAGAGAAGCACAGCCACGAGCTGCCCAGTGACACGAGCCTACCAGATAAGCTAAATCACTTCTATGCTCGCTTCGAGGCAAGCAAAACTGAGGCATGGTGGTGTTGAGAAAACTGAGGCATGGTGCATGAGAGCATCAGCTATTCCGGACGACTGTGTGATCACGCTCTCCGTAGCCGACGTGAGTAAGACCTTTAAACAGGTCAACATTCACAAGGCTGCGGGGCCAGACGGATTACCAGGACGTGTGCTCCGGGCCTGTGCTGACCAACTGGCAGGTGTCTTCACTGACATTTTCAACATGTCCCTGATTGAGTCTGTAATACCAACATGTTTCAAGAAGACCACCATAGTGCCTGTGCCCAAGAACACTAGAACACATTTAGGCAACCTGCCTAAATGACTACAGACCCATAGCACTCACATCCGTAGCCATGAAGTGCTTTGAAGGGCTGGTAATGGCTCACATCAACACCATTATCCCAGAAACCCTAGACCCACTCCAATTTGCATACCGCCCAAACAGATCCACAGATGATGCAATCTCTATTGCACTCCACTCTGCCCTTTCCCACCTGGACAAAAGGAACACCTACGTGAGAATGCTATTCATTGACTACAGCTCAGCATTCAACACCATAGTACCCTCATTGCTAATCACTAAGCTAAGGATCCTGGGACTAAACACCTCCCTCTGCAACTGTATCCTGGACTTCCTGACGGGCCGCCCCCAGGTGGTGAGGGTAGGTAGCAACACATCTGCCACGCTGAACCTCAACACTGGAGCTCCACAGGGGTGCGTGCTCAGTCCCCTCCTGCACTCCCTGTTCACCCACGACTGCATGGCCAGGCATGACTCCAACACCATCATTAAGTTTGCAGACGACACAACAGTGGTAGGCCTGATCACAGACAATGACGAGACAGCCTATAGGGAGGAGGTCAGAGACCTGGCTGGGTGGTGCCAGAATAACAACCTATCCCTCAACGTAACCAAGACTAATGTGATGATTGTGGACTACAGGAAAAGGAGGACCAAGCACGCCCCTATTCTCATCGACAGGGCTGTAGTGGAGCAGGCTGAGATCTTCAAGTTCCTTTGTGTTCACATCACCAACAAACTAGAATGGTCCAAACACACCAAGACAGTCGTGAAGAGGGCACAACAAAGCCTATTCCCCCCCAGGAAACTAAAATTATTTGGCATGGGTCCTCAGATCCTCAAAAGGCTCTACAGCTGCAACATCGAGAGCATCCTGACTGGTTGCATAACTGCCTGGTACGGCAACTGCTCGGCCTCCGACCGCAAGGCACTACAGAGGGTAGTGCGTACGGCCCAGTACATCACTAAGCTGCCTGGCGTCCAGGACCTCTACACCAGGCAGTGTCAGAGGAAGGCCCTAAAACTTGTCTAAGACCCCAGCCGCCCCAGTCATAGACTGTTCTCTCTGCTACCACATGGCAAGCGGTACCGGAGCGCCATGTCTCGGACCAAAAAGCTTCTCAACAGTTTTTACCCCCAAGCCAGAAGACTCCTGAACAGGGAATTAAATGTCTACCCGGACTATTTGCATTGTGTGCCCCCCCCCCCCCACCCCTCTTTTACGCTGCTGTTACTCTCTGTTTAACATATACAGTTGAAGTTGTAAGTTTACATACACTTAGGCTGGTGTCATTGAAACTCGTTTTTCAACCACTCCACACATTTCTTGTTAACAAACTATAGTTTTGGCAAGTCGGTTAGGACATCTACTTTGTGCATGACACAAGTAATTTTTCCAACAATTGTTTACAGACAGATTATTTAACTTATAATTCACTGTATCACAATTCCAGCGGGTCAGAAGTTTACATACACTAAGTTGACTGTGCCTTTAAACAGCTTGAAAAATTCCAGAAAATTATGTCATGGTTTTAGAAGCTTCTGATAATTTGAGTCAATTGGAGGTGTACCCGTGGATGTATTTCAAGGTCTACCTTCAAACTCAGTGCCTCTGTGCTTGACATCATGGGAAAATCAAAAGAAATCAGCCAAGACCTCAGAAAAAAAATTGTAGACCTCCACAAGTCTGGTTCATACTTGGGAGCAATTTCCAAATGCCTGAAGGTACCACGTTCATCTGTACAAACAATAGTACACAAGTATAAACACCATGCGACCACGCAGCCGTCATACCGCTCAGGAAGGAGACGAGTTCTGTCTCCTAGCGATGAATGTACTTTGGTGCGAAAAGTGCAAATCAATCCCAGAACAACAGCAAAGGACCTTGTGAAGATGCTGAAGGAAACAGGTACAAAAGTATCTATATCCACAGTAAAACGAGTCCTATATCGACATAACCTGAATGGCCGCTAAGCAAGGAAGAAGCCTCTGCTCCAAACCACCATTAAAAAGCCAGACTACGGTTTGCAACTGCACATGAGGATAAAGATTGTACTTTTTTGGAGAAATGTCCTCTGGTCTGATGAAACAAAAATAGAACTGTTTGGCCATAATGACAATCGTTATGTTTGGAGGAAAAGGGGGATGCTTGCAAGCCGAAGAACACCATCCCAACCGTGAAGCACGGGAGTGGCAGCATCATGTTGTGGGGGTGCTTTGCTGCAGGAGGGACTGGTGCACTTCACAAAATAGATGGCATCATGAGGAAAGAAAATTATGTGGATATATTGAAGCAACATTTCAGGACGTCAGTCAGGAAGTTAAAGCTTGGTCGCAAATGGGTCTTCCAAATGGACAATGACCCCAAGCATACTTCCAAAGTTGTGGAAAAATGGCTTAAGGACAACAAAGTCAAGGTATTGGAGTGGCCATCACAAAGCCCTGACCTCAATCCTACAGAAAATTTGTGAGCAGAACTGAAAAAATGTGTGCGAGCAAGGAGGTCTACAAGGCTGACTCAGTTACACCAGCTCTGTCAGGAGGAATGGGACAAAATTCACCCAACTTATTGGGGGAAGCTTGTGGAAGGCTACCCGAAACGTTTGACCCAAGTTAACAATTTAAAGGCAATGCTACCAAATACTAATTGAGTGTATGTAAACTTATGACCCACTGGGAATGTGGTGAAAGAAATAAAAGCTGAAATAAAAAATGATCTCTACTATTATTCTGACATTTCACATTTCACAAATAAAGTGGTGATCCTAACTGACCTAAGACAGGGAATTTTTACTAGGATCAAATGTCAGGAATTGTGAAAAACTGAGTTTAAATGTATTTGGCTAAGGTGTATGTAAACTTCCGACTTCAACTGTATGCATAGTCACTTTAACCATACCTGCATGTACATACTACCTCAATCAGCTCGACTAACCGGTGCCTGTATATAGCCTCGCTACTGTATATAGCCTCTCTACTGTATATAGCCTCTCTACTGTATATAGCCTCTCTACTGTATATAGCCTCGCTACTGTATATGGCCTCGCTACTGTATATGACCTCGCTACTGTATATAGCCTCCCTACTGTATATAGCCTCGCTACTGTATATAGCCTCTCTACTGTATATAGCCTCTCTACTGTATATAGCATCGCTACTGTATATGGCCTCGCTACTGTATATGGCCTCGCTACTGTATATAGCCTCTCTACTGTATATGGCCTCGCTACTGTATATAGCCTCTCTACTGTATATAGCCTCGCTACTGTATATGGCCTCGCTACTGTATATGGCCTCGCTACTGTATATGGCCTCGCTACTGTATATGGCCTCGCTACTGTATAAAGCCTCTCTACTGTATATGGCCTCGCTACTGTATATAACCGCTCTACTGTATCTAGCCTCTCTACTGTATATAACCGCTCTACTGTATAAAGCCTCTCTACTGTATATAGCCTCTCTACTGTATATAACCGCTCTACTGTATATAGCCTCTCTACTGTATATAGCCTCGCTACTGTATATGGCCTTGCTACTGTATATGGCCTCGCTACTGTATATAGCCTCGCTACTGTATATAGCCTCTCTACTGTATATAGCCTCTCTACTGTATATAGCCTCTCTACTGTATATAGCCTCTCTACTGTTATTTTTCACTGTCTTTTTTACTGTTGTTTTTATTTCTTTACTTACCTATTGTTCACCTAATACTTTTCTTTAACTTAGAAATTGTACTGTTGGTTAGAGCCTGTAAGTAAGCATTTCACTGTAAGGTTGTATTCGGCGCACTTGACAAATAAACTTTGATTTGATTTGATTTACCATTATTAGGATTTACCATCACTAGTTAGGATGAAGGGCTGGGATCCGGTTATGAAGGTCAGGCAGATAGTTAGTTAGTTAGTTAGTTAGTTCAGACAGATAGTTAGTTAGTTAGTTAGTTAGTTCAGAAAGATAGTTAGTTAGTTAGTTAGTTAGTTCAGAAAGATAGTTAGTTAGTTCAGACAGATAGTTAGTTAGTTAGTTAGTTAGTTCAGACAGATAGTTAGTTAGTTAGTTAGTTCAGAAAGATAGTTAGTTAGTTCAGACAGATAGTTAGTTAGTTCAGATAGTTAGTTAGTTAGTTAGTTAGTTCAGACAGATAGTTAGTTAGTTAGTTCAGATAGTTAGTTAGTTAGTTAGTTAGTTCAGACAGACAGATAGTTAGTTAGTTAGTTAGTTAGTTAGTTCAGACAGATAGTTAGTTAGTTAGTTAGTTCAGACAGATAGTTAGTTAGTTAGTTAGTTCAGACAGACAGATAGTTAGTTAGTTAGTTAGTTAGTTCAGAAAGATAGTTAGTTCAGACAGATAGTTAGTTAGTTAGTTAGTTAGTTAGTTCAGACAGATAGTTAGCTAGTTAGTTCAGACAGATAGTTAGTTAGTTAGTTCAGACAGAGAGTTAGCTAGTTAGTTCAGACATATAGTTAGTTAGTTAGTTCAGACAGATAGTTAGTTAGTTAGTTCAGACAGATAGTTAGTTAGTTAGTTCAGACAGATAGTTAGTTAGTTCAGACAGATAGTTTGTTAGTTCAGACAGATAGTTAGTTAGTTAGTTAGTTAGTTAGTTAGTTAGTTCAGACAGATAGTTAGTTAGTTAGTTCAGACAGACAGTTAGTTAGTTCAGACAGATAGTTAGTTAGTTAGTTCAGACAGATAGTTAGTTAGTTTAGGGAGGGAGAGAGGGATGGAGGGGCGAGCGAGGGAGGGAGGAAGGGTAGAAGGGATGGCTGGGATCTGGCTATCGACCTCTGATAGTATGGAGGGAGATGGCCAGAGGGAAAACACAGCCCCTATTCCCCGTAGGGCTCTGGTCAAAGTAGTGCACTATATAGGGAGAAGGGTGCCATTTCAGACATACCCCTAGATAAGGTTTGTAATATGGGACCTATTCTGTATAGAATGTAATGTACTACGTTTGACCAAGGTCCATAAGGCTCTGGGGCTGTATGTATCAGTGGTCTCAGAGTAGGAGTGTTGATCTGGGATCCGGTTTGTTCCCCATGTCCATGTCAAAAATGCTACACTGATCCGAAATCAGCACTATTACTCTGAGACACTTGATACATACGGCCCTATACCCTGGTCAAAAGCAGTGCACTATATAGGGAATAGGGTGTTGTTTTGGTCCGCAGACCTTATGTCTAGTGTGTGAATTAGCATCCATTTTGATAATCTTGTTTGTTCTAACAACCGATTTCTGTTCCATTTTATTTTCAGCTTCTGGTGGGAAAAGTAAGCTTGTGATATTTTTACTCATTGTTGCTATGACAACGCTCCACTATGGTTTTTTTGGGGTTTGGTGAATCAAGAAGAGAAGGAGAGTCAAGGAAAAGGAAAGGAGATGTGTTGTTTTCCACAAATACAAGGGGTCTTATTTTATTTCAAGGGTTTTGACCATGAGGAATGCAGGTTAATTGGGTATTTCTTTGAAGTTTTACAAAATGAGGAATCATATAATACAATATTATTTTGTCTTTTGCCTTCCTTCGTGGTTTAATGTTTTCGTGCCTATCAGGAATAGTTATGCTTGATTTCATCTATTTTATATTAACAGTTATCTAAAATAATAATTTCTAATTTAATTGACTTGAATTGCTTACTTAATCAAGTGTATTGATGGTTGAATTAGACGAGATGTCCCTGAGTTGCAGCTTTATTGTATAGTCTAGCCTGGCCCTATTCGATGTAACATTATATTATGCAACAGAAAAGCAGAG